>NW_026713732.1:0-26287 GCF_029784015.1 Lycium ferocissimum | reverse complement strand
GTGATTACGTAGTTAGAATATGAAGGTAAGTGTGAAACGGAAAAAAAAAAGGAAGCTATGGAATGAGTATGGAAGGGTTTGAGTTAAAGATTAAGAGATGGCATGAGAAAATGTGCCTAGAATGTTATAAGTCGAGTAAAGAGAATTACAAAAAGGAAAAGTTTGAACCGAGATTCTTAAGACCCTATATGATTAGTTGAACATTCGAGGACGAATGTTCTTGTTATATCCGGCATTTTTGCATATTTGGAAAACTGGAACATAATTTTGGTTTGTGGGAAATAAGGCCAAATTTGGATTTTTCTTAGTAAGTGTATGCCGGTTATGGAAATTTGAACGTGAAAACGCCGAATAAGGCCTAAGGGCAAAATTGGAATTTTGGAAATTTATTTCGGAAATTTGCAAAACATGATTTATGAAGATTTGGGCTTGGAAAAAAATAAGAAATGAGGCCCAAATTTAAGAGGCCCAACCGGCCATGTTAGGCCCAAGGCCATGTTTTAAAAATTTGTCATGTGCCAATTAGTATTAAAAGGATCACTAGCCTAGAAACTTCAAGAGAAAAACAAGAAAAATCAAGAAAAAAAAAGAAGAGCAATTCGGCTCCAAGAGAAAAGAAAGAAGAGAAAGAAAGGAAAAATTTTGGAGCCTTAGTTCTTGGTTCAAAAATTGTGTCTTCTTGAATTCTTACTAAGTGGAAGGTGCTCTACAAGTTGGCATAAGCTTCAAGTTAAGGAGTGCTTGATTTGGCAAGTAGAAGGAAGTTGGAAAGGTAAGAATCTTTATTCTTCTACATGTTATGGAAGATTTATATGTGTTGAAGTATGTAGAATGGAATGAAAATTATGGAAGTGCCATGAATTGGATGTAGGCCGTGTGTGTGTGAATATATGTTAAGGCCGTGTGTGTGTGCATGGTGCGTGGCTATGGTTAGTTGAATTTTATGTTGTATTATGATTGTAGTTGTTGTGGAATTCATGTTGTAAATGGAAGTTAAAAGAATTTGGTTGAAGTTGGTAAAAATGAGGGTTGGCCGTGAGTTGTAGTAAATTGAAATGGACATGAATTGATTTTGTTTAGTATGTTAATTATGTTGTTATGGTGTTATGAAGTAAATAGAAGGTTTAATGAGTTAAGTTGGTTGTATGTTTGTTATGAGAAATGTATGTGATTTTATTATAGTTTATGTAATTATGGAAATGAATTGTAAGATGTAAGTTATGATGGTTGTTAATGGAATTGAAAGGCGAAAATATGTTATGGAAGGTTATGTTGGAAGTTGGAAGCTTTAAACGAATTATGGCTTCGGTGAAACGTTGGTATAATCGGTGAAATAATGTGAAATGCTCTTGAATTGCATTTGATGGTTTTGAATGAGTAAATGAGTATGAAAATATTGATATTAGTTTGAAAATGTGAAGTTAGTTGGAAGTTATTGCTTTATGAAGAAAGTAGATTAATTATGTCATATTGCGATTTGTAGCGATTGTTGTAATTGTTGATGTTGTTGTTGACTTGTTGTTGGTTATTCTGAGCCGAGATAAATTCTCGGGGCGTCATATTTATAGGGGAGGTGCTGCCGAAATTTCGGTAGCCAAATTCCTAACCAAGTTAGATGTTAGCCTACATGAATAGTAATTGGTAAGAATGACCATTTGCGCTTTTGGACGAAATTGGAAGTGAAGCCAAGCGAGCATAAGGCGTAATTGAGGTATGTAAAGCCCCGCCCTTTATTCTTTGGCATGTTCTAAAGCCTATCGTGCTTGAAAACGAGCTTTGATTGTACTACTTTCCCCTCGGAATTCAAGATTGAAAATAGCGCCAAACCATTCAATAAGATTGAACCAATTTTCTCTCGGATTGACCTATAAGTATGTAACTTCCATAAATGGAGTCGAAATACTTTAAGATGATTATGAACGACTCCCTAAGGTCTATTATCCATGATTTATGTACTTTATTATGATTGGGTCCGAGGTGGGCCCACAATACCCCGAAACTCCTTAAGGTCTAAATTGATCCGTTTCCGTCTCGTTCTTCGTAGGTAATTTTTAATTACGTTCGTCCGCTAACCGATGAGCATTATGGGTACCGTCTTTACGAATCTTAAATATTATTCGACCTCCGGAACGATTCGGATACTCGTTCGATATGATCCGTCTATTCGATCCGACTTATCTTCCGAACTACTTCGGTTGATTACGTACGTATGTCGGTCCGTATGTATATGGTTTCTCATGGATCTGTTCGTGGATGTCTCAATGCTTCCTTCACCGCGCCGGCCGGGTTACGTGATTCGTGCACCTCATTATTGTTCACCGCGTCCCTCGGATTGTGCGGGCCGGGTTCGTCCGTATCCGATATGACCCGATGATGGTCCGATTATGTGATATTATGGGGATGGCGGCCGGGATGGCATTTGATCCGATTCCTCCACACACACACACACACCGCGTCCCACACACACGAGGGCCGGGTTACGTTACCGCGTCCCTTATTAAAGGGCCGGATCCGTCCGTATGTGAAAGAAATCGATATGTCCGTACATGATGTGCTTATGACTCGCATGCATGATTCTCGTACGTTTAGTTCGTATGTCGATTTGGATTACGACTCTGATCCGTCACACTTCCGACATCCGATTTGGACTCGATTCCGTCCGACACAATTACGTGCGTCCGATCACCCCGATTCTCGTCCGCCATACATTGAGATCCGGTTCCGTCCGGGGAATGCGCCATACGCTCCGTAAGTTTGATTAAAGCCTATGACTCCGTCCGTCCGCTCTGTAAGTCCGACTCGTATGAATCCGGCTCCGTCCGCTCTATTTCGTATAGCTTCGTCGCTACGATTTTACATATCTCGACTCGGTTATTTTAATTATATATGTTATGTTTCGCTTTACATACTCGGTACATCTTAAATCGTACCGACCCCCTTGCTTCGGGGGGTATGTTACATGCCCACGGTACGGACGCATCGGCATAGGATATCGACCGTTGTTGACGAGCTCCCTTTTGATCCGAGCCGATATTTTGGTATATATTTTCCGTTGTTCATATGTTCGTATATACATGACTATTTGGGTACGGCGGGGCCCCGTCCGTCTTCGATTCCGTTCGTATGTTAGAGGTCCGAAGACATATCCGTGAGGCGTGGGTTGTCACCGTCCGAGTAGGTATGTGCGATATGTGATTTTGCCTGATATAATGGCCCTAGCGGCTTCTGTACAAGTTTGAGTATGTATATGTGTATATGTATGTTCATGCGACGTATGTTATATCTGTATGGGCTTAGGTATGTCCGAGCGGATTAGCCATTTGGTATGTCGGATTTGTTAGGTAGGTACGTATGGGTGTCCAAGTAGGACACCAGTCACGGCCCACGGGATTGGGTCGTGACAAAAGTGGTATCAGAGCGGTCGGTTCTCGGAATGTCACGCAGCCGTGTCTAGTAGAGTCTTGTTTATCGATGTGTTGGGCCCCACATCTATAAACGAGAGGCTACGGACATTTAGGATGTTATGTTACCCTTTGTTGAAATCTTAGATCGTGCGATAGAGCCGTATGGTTAGGATGGCTCCTCCAACGAATTCTTGTGTCTACGGCGAGGCTCAAAAGAGCATTCGCGTCGGTATTTTGGGAAACTATTTCGACCCTCTCTCGGCAGTGATTGTAGGACAAGTATGAAGAGGGCGACTTCGATGAGGGGGATGGGGGTGCCAAGAAGGCCCCCAAGATGTCACCGGGCCGAGTAGGCGGGCCCCGGTTACTCTATTGAGACGGATCCTTCGGAGGATCCTACGGAGGATCCGCCCATGATACCGATCCGTCGGAGGATCCAGCTACGATTCCTCCGAGATGTTGACCCCCGGAAGAGGAGGATTCCGCGGAGGGCGGCTACGAGACGGACCCTTCGAGGGATCCCGTGGCGACCCTCCGCAGTCTCTGCGACCCCCGGTGCGAGGAGGATCCGTCCGAGTATGAGATGGTAGACACGGGAGAGGAGGATCGACGTGCCGGCCTTAGCTCCACGGAGGAGCATTATGTTCCGCCGGCCCTCGTCGGAGCGTCACATCGGATTTCCTGCCTCTTTATCCCGGTCATCGGTGAACCGGAGAGTCGTCGGACTACTTATATTCTTCGGACTCGTACGAGGAGGATAGCGAGGAGGAGTACCCTTTTCGCTTTATAGCCCGCAGACCAGCCGGAGATAGTGGACACGTCCTCCCCTGTATATAAGTGTTTATTGAGTATTTTATGAGTATATGAGTTTTCTGAAATTCCTTCTGTATGTGATTTTTATAAAACATTAGCCGGTGACAGTAGGGACGGCTGAGATGTCCCCGCTATAAGTATAAATCTATGAATCCCGAGTGGAGAATAAATTGTGAGTACAACTGAAGTAGGTATTGAGGAACCCGAAAGAGCGCATATGGTAATTGTGTAATTTGGACCGGGGTGGGACCCGCTACGAAAGATTCTGAAAAATTTATTAAGGTGCTGAACTGCCCTAAATTATGTGGCAAAGATCGTATGAGGCAATTGACGCAGTGATATTACTGATAACGCATCCGAATGTACGGAAGTTCTGGAGTTAAGCGTGCTGAGACCAGAGTAATCCTGGGGTGGGTGACCCCCCTGGGAAGTATGTCAAGAATTTTTCACAAATATGGATATGGAGGCTAAATAAGAATTTGAGATAACTTAAGTGGAATTTGAGTATGTGGAGTGATTAGAGATTCTAAAAAGGCGAGTTTGACTATGGTCGCAATTAGAAGACGCCATATTTACGCACCCACTCGCTTTCGGTGGAGCTCGTTTGCTACACTCCGTGCTTCGAATCCGATTACGTATCCGTTTAACATACCTCTGTACGTCCAACTCCGATCATAATTTCGTCCGATATCCTTCGGTACGTCGATTCGATTTCAAATACGTACGATAAATTTCGTACATCGGCTCCGATACGAATACGTCCGATATATTTACGTATGTACGCACTCGATCACGGATCTATCACGTTTGACATACGTCCGCACATCCGACCTCGACATTGCGAATACGTCCGGGTATATGTGTCTATACGTCCGATTCTCGATTTCGAAATCGTCCGGTAAATCTCTCGTATGTCGACTCGATTATAGATTCGTCGATATACCTCTACGCGTCTGGCTCTGATTTTGAGATCGCTTAAGACGACGTCGGATTATGCTTTTGTCTGCCGCACTTTCGTGCTTCTGACTCCGGATAAGACTCCGTCTGACGCCCGATTGTTCTTCTGGTTCTGGTTAAGATTCTGTCCACCGTATATCCCATTCAAGACGGTACAAATAACTCTAATACGGCGATAGCGAAGAAAGATGACTGAAGTTGGAAAATGAAGGCCGTTATAAATTCTCCGATCAAGTGCAAGTATGTAAATGGTCTGTAAACCTCCCCCAAGCTCATTCGATCTACAAGGTTGAATTAACATTCGAGGACGAATGTTTTAAAGGGGGGGAGGATGTTATATCCGGCATTTTTGCATATTTGGAAAACTGGAACATAATTTTGGTTTGTGGGAAATAAGGCCAAATTTGGATTTTTCTTAGTAAGTGTATGCCGGTTATGGAAATTTGAACGTGAAAACGCCGAATAAGGCCTAAGGGCAAAATTGGAATTTTGGAAATTTATTTCGGAAATTTGCAAAACATGATTTATGAAGATTTGGGCTTGGAAAAAAATAAGAAATGAGGCCCAAATTTAAGAGGCCCAACCGGCCATGTTAGGCCCAAGGCCATGTTTTAAAAATTTGTCATGTGCCAATTAGTATTAAAAGGATCACTAGCCTAGAAACTTCAAGAGAAAACAAGAAAAATCAAGAAAAAAAGAAGAGCAATTCGGCTCCAAGAGAAAGAGAGAAGAGAAAGAAAGGAAAAATTTTGGAGCCTTAGTTCTTGGTTCAAAAATTGTGTCTTCTTGAATTCTTACTAAGTGGAAGGTGCTCTACAAGTTGGCATAAGCTTCAAGTTAAGGGAGTGCTTGATTTGGCAAGTAGAAGGAAGTTGGAAAGGTAAGAATCTTTATTCTTCTACATGTTATGGAAGATTTATATGTGTTGAAGTATGTAGAATGGAATGAAAATTATGGAAGTGCCATGAATTGGATGTAGCCGTGTGTGTGTGTGAATATATGTTAAGGCCGTGTGTGTGTGCATGGTGCGTGGCTATGGTTAGTTGAATTTTATGTTGTATTATGATTGTAGTTGTTGTGGAATTCATGTTGTAAATGGAAGTTAAAAGAATTTGGTTGAAGTTGGTAAAAATGAGGGTTGGCCGTGAGTTGTAGTAAATTGAAATGGACATGAATTGATTTTGTTTAGTATGTTAATTATGTTGTTATGGTGTTATGAAGTAAATAGAAGGTTTAATGAGTTAAGTTGGTTGTATGTTTGTTATGAGAAATGTATGTGATTTTATTATAGTTTATGTAATTATGGAAATGAATTGTAAGATGTAAGTTATGATGGTTGTTAATGGAATTGAAAGGCGAAAATATGTTATGGAAGGTTATGTTGGAAGTTGGAAGCTTTAAACGAATTATGGCTTCGGTGAAACGTTGGTATAATCGGTGAAATAATGTGAAATGCTCTTGAATTGCATTTGATGGTTTTGAATGAGTAAATGAGTATGAAAATATTGATATTAGTTTGAAAATGTGAAGTTAGTTGGAAGCTATTGCTTTATGAAGAAAGTAGATTAATTATGTCATATTGCGATTTGTAGCGATTGTTGTAATTGTTGATGTTGTTGTTGACTTGTTGTTGGTTATTACGAGCCGAGATAAATTCTCGGGGCGTCATATTTATAGGGGAGGTGTCTTTTACGAAATTTCGGTAGCCAAATTCCTAACCAAGTTAGATGTTAGCCTACATGAATAGTAATTGGTAAGAATGACCATTTGCAGTTTTTGGACGAAATTGGAAGTGAAGCCAAGCGAGCATAAGGCGTAATTGAGGTATGTAAAGCCCTGCCCTTTATTCTTTGGCATGTTCTGAGCCTATCAGGCTTGAAAACGAGCTTTGATTGTACTTTACGCCCTCGGAATTCAAGATTGAAAATAGCGCCAAACCATTCAATAAGATGAACCAATTTTCTGGATTGACCTATAAGTATGTAACTTCCATAAATGGAGTCGAAATACTTTAAGATGATTATGAACGACTCCCTAAGGTCTATTATCCATGATTTATGTACTTTATTATGATTGGGTCCGAGGTGGGCCCACAATACCGAAACTCCCGGTAAGGTCTAAATTGATCTATTACCTCTATTTCTTCGTAGGTAATTTTTAATTACGTTACGTAAAAACTAACCGATGAGCATTATATTTGTCTTTCGAATCGAATATTATTCTGACCTCTGGAACGATTCTGGATACTACGTTCTGATATGATCCGTCTATTCCGATCTGACTTATCTTCTGAACTACTTCAGTTGATTACGTCTGTATGTCGGTCTGTATGTATATGGTTTCTCATGGATCTGTTCGTGGATGTCTCAATGCTTCCTTCCTTGTGCCGGGCCGGCCTACGTGATTCGTGCACCTCGTTAAGCATTGTTCACCGCGTCCCTCGGATTGTGCGGGCCGGGTTACGTACGTATCGATATGACCCGATGATGGTCGATTATGTGATATTATGGGGATGGCGGCCGAGGATGGCATTTGATCCGATTCGTATCGTCCACCGCGTCCCGTACTACGAGGGCGGGTTACTTACCGCGTCCCATTATTAAAGGGCCGGGATCGTACGTATGTGAAAGAAATCGATATGTACGTACGTATGTGCTTATGACTCTGCATGCATGATTAACTCATTTAGTTACGTATGTCCGATTTGGATTACGACTGCTATAGTGTCACACTTCCGGACATACGATTTGGACTCGATTCGTCGACACAGCTCGTACGATCAATTCCGATTACGTACGCCATACATTGAGATGGTTCTGTGGGAATACGCCATACGCTCCGTAAGTTTGATTCGGCCTATGACTCCGTCAGACGCTGCGTAAGTCCGACTCGCGCGGAATCCGGTTCGTCCGCTCTACTTAGCGTTACCTGCTACGATTTTACATATCTGACTCTGGTTATTTTAATTATATATGTTATGTTTCGCTTTACATACTCGGTACATCTTCGTACTGACCCCCTTGCTTCGCGGGGGCTGTGTTACATGCCCACAGGTACGGACGCATCGGCATAGGATATCAATCACATTGACGAGCTCCCTTTTTGATCCGGAGCCGATATTTTGGTATATATTTTCTGTTGTTCATATGTTACGTATATACATGACTATTTGGGTACGGCGGGGCCACGTCCGTCTTCGGATTCCGTTCGTATGTTAGAGGTCCGCAGTACAGCATCCGTGAGGTGTGGGTTGTCACCGTCCGATATATAACATCGTAGGTATGTGCGATATGTGATTTTGCCAACGATATAATGGCCCTAGCGGCTTCGTACAAGTTTGAGTATGTATATGTGTATATGTATGTTCATGCGACGTATGTTATATACGTATGGGCTTAGGTATGTCCGAGCGGATTAGCCATTTGGTATGTCGGATTTGTTAGGTAGGTACGTATGGGTGTCCGTAGGACACCGATCCACGGCCCACGGGATTGGGTCGTGACAGTTCTAAAGGGGGAAAGGATGTTACACCCCGTACTTTGTATGTCGAAATATTTTAAGTTGTTTGCGACGAGTTAAAGACAAGACTTTCAATTTCCGGTTTTGTTGATTTTGTCTTAAAGCATAAGTCGCATGTTCATCTTTTGAGGGTATAAAGTGTTAAGGGTAAGGTTGGTGTTATATCTCGCATTTTGTGCGTATTCGGAAAAATTGGAGATAATTCGGAATGGTAAGAAATAAGGCTTTAGATGGATCTTACTTAAGGTGCATGTGATGTCTAAGGAAATATTGAATGTGAAATGTTGAGGAAGGCCAAGGGCAAAAATTGGAATTTTGAGAATTCGTTTCGGGAATTACAAAACGAGATTTATAACCAATTGGGCTCAAAAAATAAAAAGGAAAAATGAGGCCCAAAAGAGTGAGGGGTGGCCGGCCATACAATGGCCCAAGCCCATGGATCCTTATTAATTTTCCATGTGATTAATTATATAAGAGGCTTAGCATGTAGAAGTTTCAAGAAAATTAGAAGAGAAGGAAAACAAAAGATGAAGAACCAAGGAGACATGGCATTCGGCCATGTCCTCCAACTTTTGTCCCTTGGAAATCTTTCTTCAAAAATTATTTTCTTGTGGTATTTGTCACACTCCAATTTCCGATAGGGCATGACGGGCACCCGACCCTTACCTAGGGCCGAGCGAACCCGCAAACTCTCGTAATCCACATAACCATACTGGGCCCACAAAACAAAACATACGCACGCAATGAAAATTTTTCAGAAAACAAACATGCCTTTCGTTTTTTTCAATTCAAATAAAATCTGCAGTCGTATGAAAACTGTAATATAAGGCACAACAATACTTTGGCTGATATAGCCGCTTGCCAAACACATCGGTAGCATAATGCATACAAACACACCGGCTTACATAGCCGCTTACAAAACAGACCCGACATATCATACACTCGACACTGTCTGCAAAGTCTCTACTAACATCTCAGATACCATACAAGCACTCGAACTCGGCAGCATTCCGGAAGAAATGGAACTCGCCAATCCAGCTGGAACATCTTCTGCTAACATCACCTACTCATCCGGGGTACTCGCGTGGCATGAAACGCAGCCGAAGAAAGGGGGTCGATGACGGAATATGTACTGAGTATGTAAAGCATAGCATACAGAAAATGAAATCATAACCGAAGTCAGGGGTACAGAAAGTGAGTATAAAAACCCAAATACCAAAGTACTTACATCCGACACACAAATCATACTTACTCATACCGAACGCATCATAATCTGTCATATGAAATAACATTAACCAATGTGGGATTTGCCTAGACCAATGTGGGATTTGCCTCATCATTGGGTTTGCCCCACCATCGGTGAACAAACTCATCATATCATCATACATCATCACATACCAAATGCGGTCCATAGGACCGGCGGACGAACGTGGTCGCCACCCTATCCGGCGCCACAACACGGATAACACCGAAGTTTCAAATCTCCGTACAACCCCGAACATAACACACCATCACAACATATCATAAGCCATATCACAAAGATAACTCCATAAACGGAACCCGGCCCTATGGCGAGGTCTCGGAACCGTAACACGGCATAACACCGAGTATATCATAGTGCGCACGATCATATACCGGCCTGGGATCCGGTGAAAGAGGTAACACAGAACGCACGAGCAGATCGTAAGTGACCACACGCATATCAGACATCATCACAGACTCAACCGAATGATCAAACGAACCCTCTTTTGAAAATCCAAAACCATAGTCAAATCAAGTTTTCTCCCGAATCTCGCTCGGGACATATCAAACCGAACTTCAGAAACCGTTGTTACGTATCAAAATCATGGGCATAAAATCCTTATTTCCAACTCGACAGATAAATAAATAATCATGCTTGGGATCGGAAAAGTGATCGTATTAAATCCCTTTTAAAAAAAAATAGGTCATTTAAAACCGACATAGAAAAGTCGCGGGACCCACGGACGAGCGTCAACCCAATCCGGGCCCGCCTATAAAAATTTAAGTCCTTACTCGTCATGAAATCATTTGCGAAGAAATCAAAGCGATCCGAGCTCTCTCTTGAAAGTTACGGTCGTTCGTAGTTTCGAAATCGTTTAGGAACATATCTCTTTTGAAAACAAAACTCTTTTGAAACAAAATTCTTTTGAAAATATAACTCTTTTGCAACCTTAGAAATTTAATCATACTAAAGACGTAAGGATCATAACTCGACCGCATTAAGGACACGAATGTTAAGAAACATATAAGAATCGCTTACACAACATTTCAAACTCAATCATATCAAAGACATACGAACCATAGCCTGACCATACTAAGGATACCAACATCAAAAGCAAATACGAATCACAAACATACTCGAAACTTAAGAATGGAGTTACCCCAAGGCACAAATCATGTCATACCTTAATCCCGTCTAAGACATGCCAAAAGAAAAGAAGGGTAAGCTTCACATACCTCGATTGCTTCCTAAGCTAATCCAAACTCAAGTCTCGGCTTCTCAAAATCTACAATAAGGTCATTATGCATTAACCATTAGTCATAAGCATCGAGAGATCCAATTCCAAGTTTGCACTTCATTTACAGAATTTTGGGCAGCATTTCCCCTATAAATGCAACAACCCCGAGATTTCAACTCGGCCAAATTCATCAACAACAATACCAACAAACATTCTAACAACATCAACCATTTATTCAAAACGCACTTTATCATCAACAACCTTCTTTCGCACAATGCGACGATATTCCAATTACGTTCAAACCAACATATATAATCAATTCAATATCATTGCTCACGCGTTCAAATACCAACTCAAAACCATTCAAACGTGATTCAATAACATTTCCAACAATCCACAAAAATATTCAAACAATCCAAATAATATGCCATAGAACCCGAAACCTTCCCAACTCAACATGAACAACCATAACATATTTCTTCCTTCCAAATTCATAAACTTCACTAACAATCCGCACGTTAACAATATTATTCACGTAAATTCAGAAACCCTATTAAAATCACATTATCTTCTCTAACAACTTACAAACGACTCCAACTTCCATTTAAATCATTAAACCATCATTTTCATTATGGAATCCATATCAACAACAACCAAAATATTAAATAAAAATTAGTTCATCACTCCAACATAACCAACACCTACACGGCTTCACTTCAACATACCATATTTCATGAATTTCCACACACCACAACACATATAAACCATCCATAACATGTGAAAAGAGGATTAAAACTTACCTTCTTCAACATTTTCTTGTTCCCATGCTCCTCTAATTCCAAATGAAATTATATTCGTGACTATTGTTTGCCGGACTTCGATTGGTACTTCATTACTTGAAATCTCACTCAAAATCCTCAATTGTTGCGATGTATATTTGCTCCCTTTGTTGCTGAATTTTCTGGAAAGTTTTGGATGAAAAAAAATGAGATTTTAACCCTTAAAACGGACTGCTTGAAGTCGGTTTTTCTTCGTAGCTACAGACTTTGTAGCGATCTTGTAGCGGTATGTAGCGGTACCAGTGCTTGGCGCGGAATCTGTTTCTGCGTCGACGGTTCAGTTTGTAACGTCTATAATTCTCTACTCCGATGTCCTATTAATGAACGGTTGATTGCATTACAAACTAGACTCGACGAACTTCATTTTAGGACTTTGAACCACCTTAAAACTCCACATATACTATGAGATATGCGCCTCCAAAGTTAACTAAAATCCGTCCCGCGTTTCTCAAATTTTCGTCGAACTTATTTTCTTCAATTTGCTCAATCCCGAAATATTCCGAAATTCTCCATACATGATATTTATCACTTATTACACTAATAATGGCCATGTTCCCGTGTTTCAAAATATTCTTTCCCGATTACGACTTACGAGATCGTAATTCACCCTTTTTCTTCGTTGTTACGTACTTTCCATGGCTTGTGCCTTTCAAAACATCTCATTACTACGATGAGGTACATGTCAAACTCATGATCTGAAAACGCGGGGTATAACAGTATTCAAACTAATTCAAGGTCCCTTTTCGACTTGGCGTAGTTGTTTTGGAAGATTGAGTCCTTGTTTCATCAATTCAACACTTGAGTTAAGTGAAGAAGTTGGAAGGAAAAGGTAAGAATTCATCCCTTTTACTTATGTTGTGAAGGTTTGTTTGTGTTGTAGTATATGGAAATGAGTAGAGTTTATGGAAATATGAAAGTTTGCATGATGGGTGTGTATGTATGTAAGAGGCCGTGTATGTGTTTTGTACGTAGAAGTAACGAATTAATGGTACTTAGCATATTTGTGTGTTATTGTGTTATGTAGAAGAGAGTGAAACTCATAGAATGTTGGAGTTGATGTTGGCCGTGTAGGTTGGAAGTTGGCCGTGAGTTATGGAACATTGTAATGGAAATAAATTGTTTTGTTTGACATGTTGGTTGTGTCGTTATGATTCTTATAACATTAATAAAGGTTTAATGGTTTGAGTTGGTATGGATTTGAAGGTATGAAGTTGAAATGAGAATTTTAGCCTTATGTTGGAAAGTTTGTATATTGTGTATACTTTGTATATATATTGTAAAAATATTATGAAACGCTTCCGTATGGCGTTGTAATGATTTTGATTGGTAATGAATGTGAGTATGATGGTGATGGTTTGAAAGTTGAAGTCGGAATGGAAGCGATTGCATTAGGTAAGAAGAGGCCTAGTTGCGGATTGTATTGTGTTTATTGTGGTTGTAGGTGTTGTTGTTTGGTTGTTGTTGATATTTTGAGCCGAGTTGAATCTCGGGGGTGTCATATTTATAGGGGAGGTGCTGCCGGAATTTCGGTAGTCAAATGCTTAACCAAAGTTGAAATGTTAACTTGCATGAATAGTAACTGGTAAGGATGACCATTTGCAGATTTCTGACGAAACGGGAATTGAAATTGGACGAGCGTGAGGCACAACAAAGGTACGTAAAGCTTGCCCTTTCCTTCTTTTGGCATGTCCTAGCCCTACTAGGCTAAGATCGGAACCTCGGGGATAATTCCGCTCTCGAAATCCGAGTTTGATTTTGCATACTATTCGTTCAAATAAGAATTGAATTATAATCCTTATGTTTGATCAAAAGAACGCTTAAACCTTTGTAAGCGTTGTAAACGTATCTGGATCGTTCCGAAACTTCTATGGATGGCTTTAAGGAGCCTAATGTTTGTAAATTATGTCCGCCGCCTCGGCTCGACCTGAGGTGGGGCCCACGCATCCCGAGATCTCCCAATGTCGCCCTGTTTGGTATACTTGCGTGATTTTGAAAAGAAAACTTTTGACTATTGCTCCGATTACTATAAAATAGTTATTTTAACTACCTCATTGGGTTTTATAATACATTTTGACACATAAGAACGATTTCAGAAAAATTGTAACTATTGTATACTAGTTCCGATAAACCTAATTTAACTATTGTCTTGGTTTTAAAGAAATGGTGTGCTTTGGTTGTTTTGTTGAGTTTGTAATAAAAGAAATTATATACGTATGACTACTTACGATTCTGCTTGTGTGTATTGTTATTACCTCTTTCGCCGAGTCCCGGGCCGGTATGTGTGATATTATCCGCTGGATACTTGACCGCGGGCTGTGCCATGACCGCTGGATACTTGGCCGCGGCATGCGTACGTGTGATATCGTCCGCTGGACACTTGACCGCGGGCTGTGACATGACCGCTGGATTCTTGACCGCGGTATGCGTGTATGTGTAGCTGTTTATATATTTGTGATATTAACCGCTGGGTTCCTGGCCGCGGTATACTTATATATTTGCGACATTAGCCGCTGGGTTCCTGGCCGCGGTATATGTGTGTATGCATGTATGTGCTATTACCGCTGGGTTCCCGGCCGCGGTACGTGTGTATGATTTGCGTATGTATGACTTGGATGCCAGATGTAAGTACGTTGGTATTTGGACTATTATGCTCGCGTTTGGTACATTTTATTTCATCTTCTGTATTTTCTCGCTTTTACATACTCGACATATTCCGTCGACCCCTTTCTTCGGGGGGGGTGCGTTTCATGCGCGCGGTACCCACGGATGAGCAGATGATGTTAGCGGAAGGTGTTCCTACGGATTGGCGAGCTCCATTTCCTCCGGAGTTTGCCGAGTCGAATGCTTTGTATGGTATTCGGAGTTATGTTAGAGGCTTTGCGATGATGTCGTGTGTATGAGATGTCCGTTTGTAGGCGGCTATGTAAGCCGATGTTTCATACGCATTGTGTTATGAATTTCATGTGTTTGTAGATTTGGTTATGGTTACAAATTTTATTTGATTTGAAAAAGACGAAGAGTATGTTTGTGTTTCAAAAAGAAAAAAATTTCCTTCTGCATTTTGACGTGTCCTGTGGGCCCAGTATGACTATGTGCGGTACGAAAGTCTGCGGGTTCGCTCGGCCCTAGGTAAGGGTCGGGTGCCCATCACACCCTATCGGATTCAGGGTGTGACAGTAATAATAATATGCAAAAAATCATAATCACAAACTCATTAAATAAATAAGAAATCCATACTCGGAAGTTAAGGCGAAAGTAATACTAAGTTTTTCCCGAAGGTTGTTAGAAACGAACATAGAAAAGTCGCGGGACCCACGGACGGGTATCAACCCCACCCGAGCCCGCTTATGGAATTTAGGGGATGTTATGCCTTAAGGAATCCCCTACGAAAGTTTCGGGGCCATCCGAGCTCGTCTATGAAAGTTTCGAGCGTTCGTAGTTTCGGAACCTTTAAAAGCAAAATTCTTTACAAAACCTTTGAAATTCCATCAAATTAAAACATAAAAAACTTAGTTAGGCTACATTAAGAGAGTAAATCTTCAGAAATGAATAAGACGCACATATGAGCTCGGATCTCAAGAGGGGAGTTACCCCGAGGTTCGCGTCACAACCTAATTAATTCTAGGACATGCCAAAAGGAAGAAAGAATAGGCTTCGTATACCTTGTCCGCTCTCAAACTAAGCTAGCCCTCAAGCCTCGGGCACTCCAAGATCTACATAACACCAATACACCAAACATTAGCCAATTAGGCATTCAATTCCAAACGGACATCAAATTCTACAGAAATTTCGGCAAAGATTTCCCCTATAAATACAACACCCCGAGAATTCAACTCGGCCAAATTCAACAACAACCAACCCACCAACCAAGCTACAACATCAACAATCAATTCAAAAATGCATTTTAACATTAGTAGCTCCCTTTACATAATTCCAACAATATTCACAATATTCCAACATACTTACTTCAACTACTTACATTCAAATCAATATCAACGTTTATACACTCGACTACTAATCCAAACCATTCAAACGATATTCAAGAACGCCTTAAACAATTCGCACAATTTTTCAAACAATCCAAACATTGTTCCAATTTACCCGAAATTGCCCCCAAACCCGAGAGCAACACCACTCACATTCCTTTCTTCCAATTTCATGAATTACACTAACAATCCATGCATTAACAATGTCATTCTCTTAAGTACAAGATTTTACATTAAACGTACAATGACTTCCAAAACAGTCCGCAAACACCACAACATTAACTTAGATCATCCAAAAGCTCATTATCGATATAGAATTCACAACGATGACAACTAAGGCATTAAGTAACATTCACTCATCCTTGTCACAAGCATGGCCTATATTCGGCCATCTTCATACACACACATATATGTGATTCCCATTCATTCAACACACTACAACAACAAGGAAACATGCTACACATAATTCAATCAATCAATCCAACAATACATTGCACATACACGGCCACAAGCCATGCATGCTCCATGCCCACGGTTCAACTCCAACCTATAGGTTCTCATGAATTTCATTCATATTTACATACTATGACATGCCCACACCACTCATAACACATAAAAGGGAATTAATTCTTACCTTTTCTTCTTCACTTCACACGTCAACTAAGGCCTCCAAGAGTGAAAACGGATGACTTGATGATTCAAATAACGATTCCACGTTAATAAGCACCCTTGAATTAGTTGTTTTGCTAGAAGAACCAATTTTTTTGATGGAAGTTCCTTGGTCTTGAATTTGAGGAGCTATGGCCGTATGCTTGCTTCTCCTTATTCTCTCAAAGTTTCTTGAAAGTTCTCTAAGGCAAGAATGAAGAGAAAGATGACTTAGTCATCTTTTAATTTGCCATATAAAAAATATTCATGTGGCCATGGCCCACAACTAAGATGGCCGGCCACTTTGGCCCTTAATTTCCATAATTTACAAGTTTTTCTTAATTCATTTTGACCCCAAATGTTTCCTTTATACTTTCATGCTACTAAGGTCATACACCCTTATATTTTTAAAACAAAGTCGTGATTAAAAATCCCGACTTCATGTCCCGGAATAGCCTTGTTCCTAACTTGTCATAATTCACTCATATTGTCCCGTTGCTCAAAATACAGGATATAACAATATCAGATAGAACTTTAGAAATCATAGTTACGTATCAAAATTATATTCATAAAAATCTGAAATATATGATTTTCATAACTCCGTACATCTCCGTAACACATCATAACATCATAACATATCATATGAGGTGACATTAACCGATGTGGGATTCACCTAAACCAATATGGGATTCGCCTAAACCAATGTGGGATTCTCCTAAGGCAGCCTTACTGTTATATCCCGCATTTTGTACGTTGGAATATTTTAAGACAATTGCGGGAAGTTAAGGGCAAGGCCATTCTCCGATTTTGTTTTAATGCGCAAGTCGCTTGTAAATATTATTGTCATGAAATATCGAGGGCAAACTTGGAATTTGGAAACTATTTTTATGCATGACTTATTGGAGAAGCCATAGTGGCCGTGGGTCCCACCCATATGGCCAATTATTTTAAGCCATGAAGATGCACATGTGTTCATCTTATATTTTGTAAGGGCTAAGGATGCACATGGACAAAGATGACAAGGCAAGACAAGTAAGTCATCTATTGTGACTTGGGAAATTTCTAGAAAATTGGAGAAAAAGAAAAAAAAAAAAAAAAAGAGAAAAAGAAGGAGCATGAGCCGGCCATGTGCATATATTATATATATGTATATAAGTGAGGACAACAAGGCACCTTTCATCATTTTACAAACTTAAGAAATTTCAAGAAACAAGTAGAAGAAAAAAAAAAGGGAGCAACGGCCATGGAGAAAGGCTGGCCGAAACTTGGTCTTTGAGAGTGATCAAGAAAAATAAATTCCTTCATGCCCTCCTACTAAAGGGGAGGTCCTCTTTAACATGGAGTAATTGTGGAAGCAAGAAAAACATTCATCCTCACAAGACATGTTCTAGCCGAGAATGAAGAAGGCAAAGGTGGATGGAAGAAGGTGAGCTTTAAGCTTCTTTATACGTTTGGTAGGTGTTTATACATGTTGTGATATGTAAAATGAATGAAGTTCATGAAGTTATGGGGTTGTGTTGTGTGGCCGTGTATATATAGTATGGTATGGAAGTGATGAACTAATTTATTTAGCATGTTGGATTGTTGTGCATGTTGTAATGTGAAGGAATGGATAGATGTCACACCCCGACCTCACTAGGGTGTGATGGGCACCCGACTCTCCTCAGAGTCGAGCGAACCCTTAAATATTCGCATAATAAAACCTGCCATTTCGAAAATTTCTTAAAACATGAAACTTTTCAAACAACAATCGTTATCTGGAAATACAAACTCTTTTAACATTTACAATTCTATTCGCACTTCCCGACGCACTATCCACAGGACACTGTCTGCAAAGTCTCTAACATATGCTGAAAACCATGACACGAACACTTTGACTCGGCAACACTCCGAACTGAGGTGGAGCTCGCCAATCCGCGGGGACAACTTCTAGCAAGTCTTCTCTTCGTACGGGGTGTACCCGCGTGGCATGAAACGCAGCCCCCGAAGAAGGAGGGTCGGTCGGAATTTTATGTACCGAGTATGTAAAGCACTACTAAAGCGTAAATCGGGAAAGTACAACAAAGCAAGTTTAGGCTACCCGACATGAAGTAAATATTTAAATAAAATAGTCCTTCGGACGGCCGCTTCCGGCCTAACAATAATGGTGGCCCTTCGGGCATTGCCGCTTCCGGCATCATGATAATGAGGATAACAATAATAATAATAATAATAATAATAATAGTAATAATAATAATATTAATCTCTCTCGGTGTACCGGTTCCGACATACGTCTATCCCGCCCCATCGGACATGCGGTTCCGGAATAAAATGATGGCCCCTTCGGGCATGCCGGCCCAACATACGTCTACCGGCCCCGTCGGACATGTCGCCTCCGCATCCTAGCCCCTTCGGGCATGTCACTCGCGGCATACGGCTACCCTTGGCCCCGTCGGGCATGCCACTCGCGACATAATACTAATCCTAGCCCCTTCGGGCATATTAATAATAGTAATAATAATAGTAAAATATCGCACCCCTTCGAGTGGTTTCTAAAAAGTTTTATAAAATATCACACTCCCTTCGGAGTGGTTTTGTACGCACCCCCTTCGGAGTGGTTTTAGAAAAACCTTAGAAAATAATATATCACACCCCCTTCGGGGTGGTTTTAAGAAAGCTTTAGAAAATAATATATCACACCCCCTTCGGAGTGGTTTTGGAAAGTTTAAACAATAAAATATCACACTCCCTTCGGAGTGGTTTTGAAAGGTTTTATAAATTATCACTTAATGGAGTCATCTATGAAGTTTCAAGGCAATTCGATCACATCCCTGCAAGTTACGGGCGTTTGAACATTTTCCAACAAAATATAAAGATTCTAGTTCAATCGCACTGAATGAATAGTGCCCAATTTCAGAATCGACTTTCGATGAGCAGAATAACCCCCAAGGCTCAAATTCAAGCCTAGTATACCTAGGACATGCCAAAAGAAGGAGAGGGATAGCTTCACATACCTTTCGGGCGTCTTATACTCGTTCGATCTCGAATCCCGTTTCGCCCGTAATTTGCAAATGGTCATGTTTACCAATTGTCAATAGTAGACTTTTGCTTTCAAATCTTCCATTCTTCATTTGTTTACAAAAATTTGGGCAGCATCTCTCCGTAAATACACCGTCCCGAGAATTATGGCTCGCCCAAATCAACAATAACCAAACCAACAATCACAATGACAACATCCATAATCAATTCATAACGCATTCTAAGCAATTCGCGCAATATTTCAAGACAATCCAACAATATGCTATATGATTCGAAATCTTCCAACTTAATGAATACCACAATAATGCATTTCTTTCTTCCAATTCTCATACTACGTCAACAATTCCATTCTTTTCCATATTAGCTTCATAAATATAAGAGAACACATTAGAGTCATATTAACTTTCAAAACAGCCTACAACCATTGAAACTTCAATTTGGATCATCAACCTTTAGTTTTATCACATAATCCACAACAAACAACAACCAAATTGCTACATTAAATTACTTCACCAAGCTCCACCGAAAACAGCCCCTTACACGGCCAACTCCAACATACACAATCTCATGACTTTTATTCATTCTCTACACATTACGACATGCTCAAAACGTCCACAACAATACTAACCAAACACTAAATAAAATTTATTCAACATGCCTTCACCAACAAGCATGCTCACGGCTTCACTACATATTCCATAGCTTCAAGAACTTCATTCATTTCTACATACCACAACATGCATATACACCTATAAAATGTTGAAAGAAGATTGAATCTCACCTCTTCCTCTTCTACTCTTTCTCTCGGCTAGAAGTAGTCATGGCAAGGGAGAGTGTTTTTCTTGCTTCAACAATTATTCCACGTCGACGAGGGCCTTCTAATTAGTAGGAAAACATGAAGAAAGAAATTCTCCATGATCACCTCAAGGGGCTGGTTCGGCTGACCCCTTGTCCGTCCTTGCTTCTCTCCTTTTTCTTGTTCTTTCTTATTCTTTCTCTCTTGTTTCTTCCATGATGAACACTCCCCTCTCTTATATATATATATAATATATCACATGACCATGCACATGCCTCCTCTTTATTTCCAATTTCTCTAGAGTTTTCTTGATTTTTCTTTCTTTTTCTTGAAACTTATCCACCTTATAATTTAGCACATGGAAATTAATTAACTAAATGGGCTTGGCCATGTAGTTGGCTTGCACCCCATCTCTTTTGGGCCTAATTTTCCTCTTATTCCTTTAAGCCCAATCAAAGGGGAAATTCTTGTCTTGTAATTCCCGAAACAAATTTCCAAAATTCCAATTTTGCCCCTGGCCTTTCTCCGTATTTCCACACCATTACTTTTCATGAACAACACACGTATGTCTTAATTCCAACCAACATATAACCTTATTCTTTACAAATCGAAATTATTTCGCATTTTCCGAATATGCAAAAATGCCGGATGTAACATCCTTCCCCCCTTTAGAACATTCGTCCTCGAATGTTCGACTAGCCTCACGGGCTCTCATAAGCATCTCGGGGGAGCTCCCTTTTTATAGCTGTTGCTGGTTTCTCCATTCTTAGTAACTTACTTCGGCGAGCGGGGGGCTTCATTGGTAGCCCAAATGCCCATAACAGACACACTGTTATATCAACTGTTCTTATCCCACTCTTGCATTTTTCTTATCCGCTTCCCCCCTTTTAAGGGGCTCCTTACACACCAACAATCTTCACGTTGGGACACACGTGCTCACTAATTCAATCCCGAATGAGGCATCATGCGCATTCATATGTATATACATAATTATTATCAACTAATCCACAAAATATTTCCAAACGTAGTTCAAGCCTATCCTAATTCCAAAGCCGAACAGCATTTCCGTCTCTTTCTCTAATCTTTTTTGTCGCGTGCTAAGCGGCTCCTTTTTGTAGTCTCCAATCATCTTGTACATTCTAATTTCTCATTTGTCCCTCGGATCAATATTTGCGAAAAATTTGGCATACTTCCCGGGGTCACCCATCATGAAATTGCTCCTCCTCGAGCACGCTTAACCTCGCAATCTCGCGCGCAGATTCGGTCCCCTAATACCGGTATAATCACGTCCACTTCCACACATAACCTTTATTACATAATGCGGAGCCGCTCAAAGTTTCCACGATTCGAGGCGTGTTCGCAACATCGTCTTTTCTCTTGCAATTACCGTTTCGCCCTTTTTGATTCTTAATGCTCACCTCCACTTCCATTCTCCCGACTTATATTTCGGTAATACTATTATTCTTACCTCATCCAACATGCACCGTCCGCACCGTTGTTTACCATCGTATTTTGTAACTCGTTGATGTCATAGGTCGCTTTCCTTTATCGACGTCGTCCTTTACCTCGAAAATAAAAGTTAGTACAAGCGGACTTCATACCCTATGACCGGGCTCTATCGCACGATCTTAAATATGAAAGAAGGTCAACAATTCTTAGATATGAAAGAAGGTCAACGTATCTCAGATGCCCCGTAGCCTCTTGTTTATAAATGTATGCGAACACACTATAAACGGGACTCTACCCATTACACGACTTTGCGACAACCCCAGGGATGACTTTTGCTCGATACCACTTTGTCACACCCCCGACCTCACTAGGGATGGGCACCCGACTTCCTCGAGTCGAGCGAACCCTTAAATATTCGCATAATAAAACCCGCCATTTCAAAATTTCTTAAAACATGAAACTTTTCAAACAACAATCGTTATCCGAAATACAAAACTCTTTTAACATTTACAATTCTATTCGCACTTCCCGACGCACTATCCACAGGACACCGTTCTGCAAAGTCTCTAACATATGCTGAAAACCATGACACGAACACTTTGACTCGGCAACACTCCGAACTGAGGTGGAGCTCGCCAATCCCGCGGGACAACTTCTAGAAGTCTTCTTTCTTCATCCGGTGTACCGCGTGCATGGAAACGTGCCCCAGAAGAAGGAGGGTCGATGCGGAATACGTGCCGAGTATGTAAAGCACTACTAAAGCGTAAATCAGGAAAGTACAAAAAGCAAGTTTAGGCTACACGACATGGTAAATATTTAAATAAAATAGTCCTCGGACGGCCGCCGTCCTAACAATAATGTAGGTCTTTCGGCATCGTCGCTCGCATCATGATAATGAGGATAACAATAATAATAATAATAATAATAATAATAGTAATAATAATAATATTAATCTTCGGTGTACAGGTTCCACATACGTCTATCCCGGCCCCATCGGACACGCCGTTCTCGAATAAAATGATGGCCCGCGGCACGCGCCAACATACGTCTACCCCCGGCCCCACCGGACATGCCGGCCCCGGCATCCCAGCCTCCTTCGGCATGTCACTCGCGGCATACGGCTACCCCCGGCCCCATCGGGCATGCCACTCGCGACATAATACTAATCCTAGGCCCCGGGGCATATTAATAATAAATAATAATAGTAAAATATCGCACCTTCGGAGTGATTTCTAAAAAGTTTTATAAAATATCACACTCCGCCCGGAGTGGTTTTGTACGCACTCCCTTCGGAGTGGTTTTAGAAAAAACCTTAGAAAATAATATATCACGCCTTTCGGGGTGGTTTTAAGAAAGCTTTAGAAAATAATATATCACACCCTTCGTGAGTGGTTTTGGAAAGTTTAAACAATAAAATATCACACTCCCTTCGGAGTGGTTTTGAAAGGTTTTATAAATTATCACTTAATGGAGTCATCTATGAAGTTTCAAGGCAATTCGATCACATCCCGCAAGTTAATATGCGTTGAACATTTTCCAACAAAATATAAAGATTCTAGTTCAATCGCACCGAATGAATAGTGCCTCCAATTTCGAATCGACTTTCGATGAGCGTAATAACCCCCCCCCCCTAAGGCTCAAATTCAAGCCTAGTATACCTAGGACATGCCAAAAGAAGGAGAGGGATAGCTTCACATACCTTTTCGGGCGTCTTATACTCGTTCGATCTCGAATCTGTTTCGCCTTAATTTGCAAATGGTCATGTTTACCAATTGTCAATAGTAGACTTTTGCTTTCAAATCTTCCATTCTTCATTTGTTTACAAAAATTTGGGCAGCATCTTTCCTCTCGTAAAATACACCGTCCCGAGAATTATGGCTCGCCCAAATCAACAATAACCAAACCAACAATCACAATGACAACATCCATAATCAATTCATAACGCATTCTAAGCAATTAGCCAAGCGCAATATTTCAAGACAATCCAACAATATGCTATATGATTCGAAATCTTCCAACTTAATGAATACCACAATAATGCATTTCTTTCTTTCCAATTCTCATACTACGTCAACAATTCCATTCTTTTCCATATTAGCTTCATAAATATAAGAGAACACATTAGAGTCATATTAACTTTCAAAACTTGACCTACAACCATTGAAACTTCAATTTGGATCATCAACCTTTAGTTTTATCACATAATCCACAACAAACAACAACCAAATTGCTACATTAAATTACTTCACCAAGCTCCAATTCTAAAACAGCCCCTTACACGGCCAACTCCAACATACACAATCTCATGACTTTTTATTCATTCTCTACACATTACGACATGCTCAAAACGTCCACAACAATACTAACCAAACACTAAATAAAATTTATTCAACATGCCTTCACCAACAAGCATGCTCACGGCCTTCACTACATATTCCATAGCTTCAAGAACTTCATTCATTTCTACATACCACAACATGCATATACCCTATAAAAATGTTGAAAGAAGATTGAATCTCACCTCTTCTCTTCTACTCTTTCTCTCGGCTAGAAGTAGTCATGGCAAGGGAGAGTGTTTTTCTTGCTTCAACAATTATTCCACGTCGACGAGGGCCTTCTAATTAGTAGGAAAACATGAAGAAAGAAATTCTCCATGATCACCTCGAAATGGGTTCGGCGTCCCTTGTCCGTCCGTTTCTTCTCTCACTTTTTCTTGTTCTTTCTTATTCTTTCTCTCTTGTTTCTTCCATGATGAACACTCCCTCTCTTATATATATATATAAATATCACATGACCATGCACATGCCTCCTCTTTATTTCCAATTTCTCTAGTTTTCTTGATTTTTCTTTCTTTTTCTTGAAACTTATCCACCTTATAATTTAGCACATGGAAATTAATTAACTAAATGGACTTGGCCATGTAGTTGGCCGGCCACCCATCTCTTTTGGGCCTAATTTTCCTCTTATTCCTTTAAGCCCAATCGGAAATTCTTGTCTTGTAATTCTAAACAAATTTCCAAAATTCCAATTTTGCCCTTGGCCTTTCTCCGTATTTCCACACCATTACTTTTCATGAACAACACACGTATGTCTTAATTCCAACCAACATATAACCTTATTCTTTACAAATCGAAATTATTTCGCATTTTCCGAATATGCAAAAAATGCCGGATGTAACAATAGAATTCATGAAATCATGGGTGTTGGTATGTTGGCGAATGGTGGCCGCTTTGTGAAGGAAGAATGAATCAAATTTATTTAGTGTTCTTGGCTATTGTTGTTGTTGAGAATTATAGGTGAGAATGAAAGTTTAATGACTTATTAAGTTGTAATATCATGTGGGCTGTTTGGGGGCAACGTGATTTTAATATGGCTTCTTGTCTTGATGAAAATATTGTTGCTAACGTATGGAATTGATGACATAGTTTATGAATTTGAAAGAAAGAAATGCATTGTTGTCGTATTCATTAATTTGGAAAGGTTTTGGGTAAGATTGGATGTTGGTTTGGGACATCTTGAATTACCTATCGATATTGCTATTATGATTGTTGGGTTGGTTGTTGTGATTTGGCCGAGTTGAATTTCGGGGTTGGTGAATATATAGGGGAAATGTGTCAAAATTTTTGAGATAAAGTGATGGCTTGGAATTGGGTTCTTCAATGTCCTCGGCTAATGTCGATGATGCTTAATGACGATTGTAGATTGTGTGAAGCCGAGACGTAAGGTTGGATTGGCATAGAGGGCGGCCAAGGTATGTAAAGCTCACCTCTTTCTTTGGCATGTCTTAGTATGAATAGGCTATGATATGATCCCCGAGGTAACTCTACTCCCGCGATCCGAGCATGTCCGTGATTCTTATTTGTTTCTTGATATCCGTATTTATAATGTAGTCAAATTGTGGTCCTTATGCCTTTTTGTATGATTAAAAATGAATATGCATGGAAAGATTTGTTCATAAAAGAGTTTGAAACTACGAACGTCTCAGAATCTCTCCATAGGGAAGGCTCGGATAAGTCTTCGATATGTCCGTAGGAGGTTCTCAGTAGGGCCGTATTAAGATTATAATGTTCCAAGGCAGGCTCGGATCGGTTGATACTTGTCCGTGGGCCCGCAAGACATCTCCGTTGTGTAGTTCGATGACTTGTTAAAAGAACCTAATAAAGTTAACAATCCGACCCCCGCATGTGATTACTTATTTATCTGTTAAGTCTGAAATAAGAATTCGTATACATATGATTCTGATACGTGATTATGATGCCTAAAGTTCTATTTGATAAGTCCCGGATGATATCTGGAAGAGATTTGATTTGGTCAATGCCATCGGGGTTTTAAAAGATAATTTGTCCCATTATTTCCCTTTAAATCCGTTGGTAAATGG
>NW_026713731.1:0-26693 GCF_029784015.1 Lycium ferocissimum | reverse complement strand
ATAACCTACGTGTGCTACCTACCGAAATTTGTCTTTCAAATGGTACTAACACTCGATAAAGAATTTGGCAAGTCTTGGGTCTCGAATTTTCTTCTTGTCGCTACACATTTGATACGTTCGTAATTCGATGGAAAAAGAATGTTACTTACGCTTCTAAGCTTGATCCATTAGGCACACAATAATTACATCCGATGACTCATCCGAAAGAAACACAACGACAATGATTAGATTTATATCTTTCTCATCCATTGAGACGTGGCGTATTTGGTAGAATAGGGAAACATCACACTTGAACCGAGTGATTTACGAGAACATAGCTACGGTGCACGATCTAAAGTTGAAAGAAGTGAGACAATCTTAAATGTCTTTATAAAATCAATGTTTATATCAAAATGGGCGCCACACACATATAAAAATGACCCCACTTAACGGACATCTATTTCATAGAAAAACCTCTAACTAAGACACTTGAACCTAGGGCTAAGGCGATACCAAGCTTTGTCACGCCCCGAACCATGGCTGGGCATAACACGGCACTTGGTACCTTACTGCATGTGACTGAGCGAACCACATGGCTTGCTAAATCATCATGAGGCATAACATAAGTGGAATACAACGTAAATGCATGATGAGCCTTTATAAAATGCAATAAGTCATAATACTTAATAAAAATACTTATTTAAACATGAGTGCGAAAATAACATGAATGAGCCAAAATGGTTATACATCTCCGAAGGCGTGACATGACATAACTGACTTGTCTAGTCTATGAAACCTCTAACATAAATGCAACATGGAAAACATAGTCGGCGGGACAGGCCCCAATGAGATATGTGGGTTTTCATAGATGCATAGCTAATCATAAAATAAAGTGTTATATCCCGTATTTTGTACATTGGGACATTCCGAGCTAACCATGGAAAGTTAAGGACAGGACTATTCCGGGATACGAGGTTGAAACTTTTAATGTTATATCCCGTATTTTTTTGTACGTTGGATTATTCATAAGGCGAGGTGGGGTCCACATGTCGAGATTTTTTTTGACATATGACAAGTTATATGAATAATATATGTGAAGTTAAACACAACTCAAGAAGGACCCGAGCCAAATCAAAGTGGAAGTCCTCGAAGCAAATATTTTTAAGTAACGTTTCGGATGATCGACTTTGAGGAGCATAAACGGTATTATAAGTTTGGAATTTGGAAAAATACCAAAGATAGAAGTTGTAGATAATTGAATTATCTTTCCAACTATAGGTCGTGGGCCCACAGGTGACATCGGGATAAGGAGATATGAATATTTTAAAGTAGAAAGGTCAAGCTGAACAGTGGATTCGGCCCAACCCGATTCCAAGTCGGGTCAGGCCCAATACCCATGCCATTTAAGTGAAATTTTCAGCTTTCTCCTTCATTTTTCAGACCAAAATGTCCAGAATTTTCAGAGAGATGGAGAGAGAGAGAGAGAGAGGTAGAGAGAGAAACCAATTTTGACCACAATCTAAGCCCCGAATCGCGAAGCTCATGAAGAGAAAAGTGTTGTACGTTACGTTGCCTTCAATTTGGGCTAAAAATCAGCCAAGAAGAAGAGGGTGACGTGCTGGTGCATACTTAAGGTAAGACTAAGTTCCCTTTTTCATTGTTAATAAGTTTAATTAGAGTTTTAACGGATTAGAACGAAGAAAATAGCATTATAAACTAGTTTGTTATTTTGTTGAGATTTATGGATTAAGGGGCTGTTTTATGTGGGTTAAATGGTTGGAATTAGGCTGTGTTATGGATGTTTTGAATGTGTTGTAGTGTGTAAAAATGGATGAAAATCATGATATGTTGTTGTGTTGAAGTGTGGCCGTATAGGGAAATTTGTTTTGGTAGACTATGATGGACTAATTTTATTTAGTGTATTAGTTGATGATTGTTGTGGATTATATGATGAAGATGAAGGTTTAATGATTTAAATTGAAGTTGTAATTGTTTGTGGGTTGTTGTAGAAGTTAATGTGATTTTAGCATAGTTTCTTGAATTTATGAGAATTATGTTGTCAATGTGTGGATCGTTGGTGTAGTTAATGAATTTGGAAGAAAGAAACGTGTGGTTGTAGTTCTTGTTGAATGTGGACGTTTTCGGGTGGAGTAGTACATTGCTTGGGTTGGTTTGAATATTTTGCGGATTGTTGGAAGTGTTCTTGAGTCGTGTTTGAATGGTTTCGGATTAGTTCTTGAATGTGTGAGCATTGATGTTGACTTGATTATATATGGTTGAATTGAATGTAATTGGAATGTTGTCGAATTATGTAGAAAGGAGTTACTAATGTTAGAATACGTTTTGAATTACTTATTGATGTTGTTAGTATGGTTGTTGGTGTTGTTGTTGATGATATTGGCCGAGTTGAATTCTCGGGGTTGTTGAATTTATAGGGGAAATGCTGCCCAAATTTTTTGTAAACGAAGTGCTAGCTTAGAATCGGATTTCTAAGTGCCTATGACTAATGTTTGGTGCCAAATGATGTTATCGTAGATTTTGAGAAGCCGAGACTTGAATTCGGATTAGCTTAGGAAGCGGACGAGGTATGTAAAGCTTAACCCTTCCTTCTTTTGGCATGCCTTAGTTGTAAATAGGCTATGACACGAGCCTCGAGGAAATTCTATTCTTGCGATCCGAGTATGCGTACGATTCTTATTTGCATTTTATCTTTGACATTCGTAATGTAATGGAATAATGGCCCTTATGTCTTTGAAATAATTGGTTTTCAAATGTTGCATAAAAAGTTTTGTTCCTAAAGGGTTCTGTGTCGAAAAGGGCTGTAACTTTCGTAGACAGAATCGGATCGCCTTGATATGCTCGTGGGATGTTCCATAGCGTATAATGATTACACCTTCCATAGGCGGGCTCGGATTGGGTTGACGTCCGTCCGTGCGTCCCGCGACTTTCCTTTGTATAGTTCCCACGACTTTGTGACAAAACTTAATATGGCTACCATCCCGACCCTTCGGATATGGTTAGTGTACTTATCTCGTCGAATCAGAATGATGATTATGCTTTCACTTCCCATAAGCTATGTCATATGGTTTTGACACGTATCTATGAATTCCAAAGCTCTATTCGATATGTCCCCGAGCGACGTTTGGAGGAAACTTGATTTGATTAATGTTTTGGTTCTTAAGTAATGGTTTGTTTTGATTATGCTATTGAGTCTTTGAAAATGTTTTCGACTGCATATGGTTATTCATGACTCTGCTCGTGCATTCTGTTATTACATCTTTCGCCGAGTCCCGGGTCGATATGTCATCGTGCGCACTATGCTTTATTCCGGAGTATGATGTGTCCGGTTCGCCGAGCCCCTTTTTGGCCGGGAATCGTGTATATATTATGGTGTTATGATGTGTCCGGTATGCCGATCCCCTTTCGGCGGCATCGTGTATATATGCTATGATGTTATGATGTGTGACGGGGATACGGAGATATGAAACCTTCTGGAGTATGATGTGTTATGGCGCCAATGTCGGAGGGTGACCATATTCTAAGAGCCCTATGCATGATTTGTATTTTAACCAGTAAGCATTTTAGTATTCTGGATATTGCATTTACTTTCTGTACCTTTTGTTCTGATTATGATCCTATTCTTGTTTTCATGCTTTGCATACTCAAATTAATATTCCGCACCGACCCCTTTCTTCGGGGTCGCGTTTCATGCCGCGCGTACGGATACTTGTTTGGGTGGTCCACCACTTAGGATCCCCGGTGTCTTGGAGCGCTCCCTTGTTCCGAGCCTATACTTTGGACCGGATTCTCGTTATTATACATATGTATATGTTTGTTCGAGGGCACGGCGGGGCCCCCGTCCCGTCATATGATTCTCGTTATGACTCTTAGAGGTCCGTAGACATATGTGTGGGTTATGGGTGGTTCTTGCTCGGTTGTGTCGGGTGATCCGTGTTCCGGATGTCCCCCCGTATGATGACGGCCTTGTCCGGCTTATGCATGATACCATCCGCTGGAAGTTGTGACCGCGGTATGTATATATATATATATATATATATATATATATATATATATATATATATATATATATATTTGTAACAGCTTGGGGTGACGTATCATTTGTCTGTGTGTATAAGATCTGATTATGTCAGCTATGGTCTGATGTCTGACCTTTGTATATATGTAAGCTATTTGTATGCGGTTTCTGATTAATGGTTATGTCTGGGTGCCCAGCTCGGGCACTAGTCACGGCCTACGGGGTTGGGTCGTGACATAAAGAGTTGACTAAACCCCGAATGAGATGGGGCTCACCAATAAGCTGATACGAATGTTGTCCTACTGAGCAGATGCATCGTCCTATAACCGCACCGCATCGTGAAATGCAGCCCCGGCAAAAAAAGGGAACGTCGCACATCGAATGTACCGGTATGTAAAGCAACCGAATGAAATAACATGGGACATGAAATAACATGATAAGAAACCGAAACCGAAAACCCGGACATGAACATATATATATATATATATATATATATATATATATATATATATATATATATATATATATATATATAACATAAGTAAATCATGATGAGTAGGGAGCATTTCATAAACCGACCATTTAATATCACCACCTGGGCGCGTGGAGTCTGGTACCTCGCCGGACCAACAGAGCCCCCATACCTTGCTAGGGTACAAGGTGGTAACGTGCCTGATGAATCCATTCAGTGTAAAATTAAGGAATCGTCCTAACCGGGCTGAGCGATCCTCGTCCTAACCGGGCTGAGCCTTCTCAGTAATTCGTGCAACTCCCAAAAAACATGAACATGATATAATTGGCTAAGGAGCCCATGATTTTCGTGAATTAACTTATACTTTACTTGTAACCATGATTTCACGAAATAACTTGTAAACATGGTTTCATGAAATAGCTTGTATTTAGCATGTATGTATCTTGTATCATGGCATGAAAGTAATTATATAATATAGTTGCATGAAAACTTGTAGATATGTAGAATATTCATGAAATAATCATTTTAGCTAAAACATGCATGCAAGAACCCATGGAATACAAGATATGGGTTTTCATGGATTACGGACGGATTCTCAATAATCATAAAGAAATATTAAGAACTCAATGATGGAATTATAACAATTCATACATAATATAATCATGGGCATGGACCTAGGGTTATCATGAGCATGGTATAGAAACCCTAGTTTTAGTAGAGAATCATCATTTATGGAATATGAGGCGTGGGGAAGAAACAATGATGTTCCCACACGTAGATAGTAACTCTACATACCTGGTAATGCTCCAAAACTTGAATTAACGAGTTTAACTTTGAAAAAGATTTCCAAAATCTTGAATCTTGAACCTTGAGATGGGTTTTCTTGAAAATCCTAGTTTAGGAATGATGATTTCCTGTTTAGATTACAAGGATATGTATTAGAATTGACTTGGAATAATTAGAGTAGGCTTACCTTGGTGTTCTTGATGATGGAAGACGGTAGGAGGTCGTTCTAGGGCTTGAAGGAATGAAAAATAATGATTTGAACTGATATGGACGAATATATACTATTCTGGAAAATTGAATTTTTCGCCCGCAAATACCGGCCGTATTTTGAAAGATCGGCCGTATTTTGAAATATGGTCCGTATTTCGTATGGACTGCACTGCGTCTCTTCAGTATAATGGCCATAACTCTTTGCACAGATGTCCGTTTGACCCCTATAAAATAACGTTGGAAAGGTATTTCAAAGCTCTACAACTTCCATTAAGGAAGTTTTCTCAAATTCCAAATAAGTTTTGAAATACAGGCCATATTTTGAAATACAGTTCGTATTTAACTATGTAACATCTAAATGCCAAATTTCAGAATGTTCAGAAATCTTTGGTACCAGTTTAAGACTTGAAATACGGGTCGTATACTAAAATACGGTCACTGTTCATGGGCGTAAACCACCATCTTACAACTGAAGAGGAAATTTTCAATTCCCACATTCTTTATCGGGTTTTCTAAGTCTAGGATCATGGTCAAAGCTTAGGTTAAAGGTACGGGGTGTTACAAATTTCTTGCATTTGAATTCCTTTTTTGAATTTCTAGAGTTTCCATTAGGAATCTTATCATAGTCTCCTCAACGAATAGCTGGATAATCTCGCGGACCAATGGCATTAAGCACCGAATCTACGCACAAAAGAGCGCAGCAAGTGTAGCATGAGTACAAAGAACAATGCGTACTCAGCAGAATAGTCGACCGACCTTAACGAAAATGGAGATGAAGGTGATCGGTCTACGATTACTACTTCCACACTTAACCGCTATTAGTCCATAATAATAAAGAAAACAGTATCTGATAATACTCTCGGTTATAAGCCTGCGTGAAGCTTCAAATCCACAAGTCTGGCAAGATCCCAAGTATACAAGTAAGGTAAAGATGGCAATCAACTTAACAAACCACAACAAGCAAACAAGTAGATGATATGATATGCAATGATAAGGAATATGATGCAATGGAAGGCCTTTTTCCACCATCCGGTACACACACATTCAAATTCTATGAATCGTGACCCATGGGGACTCCCGAGGTCCATATACCAACCCAAAGATTCTTAGATCTCCCAGATCATATCCGGTCTTAGCCATTTTAGGCTTTCAATCATAACTTTCACCCCCGTAGGCTCCAAATCAACATACTCGGCCCATGGGCCCATATTACCTGTCATTTAGCCAATCTGGCCCACAACACCATCATCACTCCGTCCAGAATCATTTTACCTCGGACAAAAAAAATGTACCCTTAAAAGCACATGAGATACTGTATAAAGCATGAATATGATATGCACATCCCAAATGTATCCTCAAAAGCACATAAGACATGACACGAAGTATGAATATGATATGCACAACCATAAGAAATCAATGTAAGTGATACAGACTCAATCCTTAGCTCTTTTCCACTTTTAAACGAGTATTAAAAGTGATGAGAAACACATAATCACAACAAGACATCTAATAAGCACAGAAACATATATGTAAGGGACCTCATATCCCAATTACATACATTATCAATCTACGCTACCAGCTAGTGCCTAAAGCATGGCATTCAGACCAGACTATACAATTTGAAAGTATGCAAATTCCCTTATCATGATACCGGTATCCGATACAAGTGCTCATCACCTCACAGTATCGGAACCCCCTTACGTTACCCCATTGTCCCCTCTTATTAGTTCAATTTTAACCAACCAAATACACTTAAGCTAAGGTTCATAGTCTCAACATGGCTGGTAAGAAGTCCAACAAATCACAGCCGAGCCTTGCCCTTCCGCATAGCCTCCGAACGATCCCAATCTGTTCAAATACAGATTATACGTAAGAATACGAGTCAAACTATACCAATATTACCTTGTAAAGGATTCGAGTTTAAAAAGTCAACCCTATAAACCTCGTTCTAATCCCCAAAGGTCAAATCCATAAATTTCATTGGAAAATCGGGTCCAATATGGTCTAATTATTATTCTAGGAAGTCATACGAATCTAAAGATACCTATATTAACATACTTTAAATCTGAACCCAAAATAGGATTCCGAGCCACAAAGGGCAAAATAGAAAATATATATATATATATAAAATCAGTTTACCGATGACTTATAGAATCTATATACCAAAAATTAATCAAATCCATCCATAATTTCATGCTTAATTTAAGAATCTCTTAATTTAAGCCTAGGGTTCAAAACTACCCTTAATTCATGAATTCTAGCATAGGAATCTCCACTAATTAATGAAATAATCATAAAAGAAGGGTTAGAATCTTACCCAAAGGATGTATCTCCCAAAATCTCCCAAAATCCTCTCTAACAGAGCTCCCAAATGATACTTTAGTGAATGAGGAGTCAAATCATGATTTTTGGGGTTTTAAAATCTATCCAGGAATAAATCCTTCTTCACGAATGCGAGACACTCTCAAGAACGTGACCCTTGACCCTACCCAGGCCTATGCGAACGCTACCAGACCATCGCGAACGCAATGGTTGGTCAACCCGGCCCAGACCCTACTTTTCTCTACGCGAACGCGAGGGGCTTCACGCTAACGCAGCCTTTCTGGGTCCACTAAGCTTCGCGAATGCGGGCCTTCTACGCGAACGTGTAAAAGGAAAGTAGAAAAATCTTATTTTTCGCCCCTTCACCCCAAAATACCGAGACTCATCCGGAACCTCCCGGATACAAACCAAATATGCATCTTAACTAAAAAGCACGCTACAAACTCACTCGCGCACTCAGAATTTTGAAAAGAGGTCGTCTTGACCTGGTCAACACCAAACATCTTAAAACTAACTTTCCAACCAAAAGATCAAAATACCCCCGAGGCCCTCGAGAACCGAACCAACCAGTCTACCAAGCTATAATTGACATTTTGGACCTAAAGGAATCAACGAAAATCTCAAAAAGACTCATTTACCCCCAATGTTGACTTTGGTCAACCCAACACTTATGAAATTCCAAAATTTCCATTTTCTCACTCAAACCACACCCAATTGCCTCGAGAATTGCGCCAACCCTCCCCACAAGTCAAATGTACTTAAACAGAGCTAGGGGAAAGGCCAAAAGGGGAAAAATAATCAAAATAGCTAAAACGACCTAACGGGTCATTACATCTTCCACCACTTAAACACATGTTCATCCTCAAACGTGAAAGAAAAGGGAATTACCTGATTCGCTAAAAAGCTAGGGATATCTCATCCGCATATCTGACTCAGTCTCCCAAGTAGCCTCCTCAACTGGATGATGTCTCTACTAACCCTTTACAGAAGCAATATCCTTGGACCTCAATTTTCGATCTGTCTATCCAAAATAGCAACTGGCTCCTTCTCGAAAGTCAAATCCTGATCAAGCAAAACCTACTGAATCGCATGAGCAACATTGGAATGATACTTCTTGAGCATGGAAATATGAAATACAGGGTGAACACTCGAAAAACCATAAGGCAAAGCCAACCCATAGGCCGCCTCACCAATGTGCCAAACTATCTCAAATGGGCCAATGTGAGGACTTTATAGGCTGGAGTAGGTACTCGATTGGATCTCAGTACAGCATTTCACCCTCAGACAGATAGTCAGTCCGAGCGGTCGATTCAGGTCCTTAAAGATATGCTCCAAGTGTGTGTGATCAACTTTGGTGGGCATTGGGACCAATTCTTGCCTTTGGCAGAGTTTGCGTACAATAACAGTTACCATTCGAGCATTGATATGGCTCCGTTTGAGGCTCTTTATGGGAGAAAATACCGATCTCCTATTGGTTATTTTGATGCCTTTGAGGTGAGGCCGGGGGATACCGATCTTTTGAGAGAGTAGTTGGATAAGGTTAAAGTGATTCAAGATAAGCTTTTAGTGGCTCAGAATAGACATAAGAAGTATGCGGATCGGAAGGTCCGAGATCTTGAGTTAATGGTTGGGAGCAGGATCTGTTGAAGGTCACACCCTTCAAGGTTTGGGAAGAAGGGCAAGCTTAGTCCTAGGTTCATTAGTCCATTTGAGATTCTTGACCGTGTAGGGGAGGTAGCCTATGAGTTGGCTTTACCTCCAGGTTTGTCGGGCTTTCACCTAGTGTTTCATATGTCTATGCTGAAGAAATATCATTCGGATGGTTCTTACATCCTTTGTTGGGATTCGATCTTGCTTGATGAGACCTTATCTTATGAGGAGGAGCCTATTGCCATTTAGATAGAGAGGTTCGAAAGTTGAGGTTAAAGGAAATAGCATCAGTGAGAAGGTCAAATGGAAGCATCGCCCAGTCAAGGAGGCTACTTGAGAGACCGAGTCTGATATGCGTAGTAGATATCCCCAGCTTTTCACCCAGTCAGGTACCCTCCCTCTTGTTTCCTCCCTTGTCCGTTCGAGGACGAACGGTTGTTTAATTGGAATTTGATGTAACGAATTGTTATGTGTCTTTTGACCATTTTACCCCTGTTGACTGATTCCCGAGACTAAAAAGCGGTTCTAATGAAAACTAAAAAATTTAGAATCCTTAAGTATAACATCCCGTAAATCCGTATAGAGTGCGAAAGCATTGTATGAGTCCTTTGGAACCTTATATGTTGGGTTACGTGCATGGCTTTAGGCTAAAGACCCGAGAGAAGATGGTCAAAATGAAAATTCTCTATAGTTTCACAAAAAGGAGGTTTGAGGGTCGTCCTTTGTACCGTCATTCTGTTCGACGCCCCGTCCTTTGCACCGTCGATTGTGAGGAAGAGAAAGTTGCTCACTGGAAATTTCATGACTTTGACGGAGCAGATCGATGCTCCGTCGATCTGTTCGACGCTCCGTTGTTTGTACCGTCAAATTGACGTAGCACAAATACCATTCGACGGAGTAGATCGACGCTTCGTCATTTTGTGATAATTCTGCAGACCATTATATGGACCGTATAACATTATACGGACCGTATAATCGTCCGTATAACCCATCTTTTCTCTGATCTTGTTCTCGTCACTTGTTTGATCTCCAATCCTTATCGAACCTTCTTAACACTTGTTTAACACTTCATTAACAATCTAAGGGACGTTATGACTCTTCTCCAAAATATCATCAAGTCATCATTAATTCGATACTCGTAAATCTTGCCCGACACACAACATATACCTTACTTTCCTTAACAACTTTCGTCTCCTACTTCAAATGTTTTTGAAATCTCATTTAGAATCATCAAATGTTATTTCTTACTTATCAAAACATCGTATACCTCGTGCCCTTCGTTAGTCTATTCACTGTACGTTAACAGGAAATTTCCAAGGTGTAACATTATTCCCCCCTTTTAGAACATTCGTCCTCGAATGTTAAGCACTCGGGAATTTTACGAAAATTTTGCCAGTGTTTCCCCTGTAATATGGCACGACCATCCTATCACAACAGTCCCCAATAAACATGCCTCACAGGTCCACAACACAATAACAATAGGATTTGGCCACACACGACTTAAAAGCATAAAAATAAAACATACATACCTTAAAATTTCGATGTCTCGGCATGGATCTCTTTCGGGAGCTGAAATAAGTGCGGGTATGTGGACTTCATCTTCTCTTCTAACTCCTAAGTCATCTCTTCTCGGTTGTTATTTCACCACAAGACTTTTACTGAGGCCACTTCTTTATTTCGAAGTCTCCGTACTTGCCTGTCTAATATGGCAATGGGCACTTCTTCATAGACTAGCTTTTCTGTCACTTAAACATCATCTATTGGAAAAATCCTCGTAGGATATCCAACACACTTGCAGAGCATTGAGACATGAAAAATTGGATGGACCGATTCAAGTTCTGCAGGCAAGTCCGATTCATAAGCTACTTGACCCACCTTGCGGATAATCTTATAGGGTCCAATGTATCGAGGGCTTAACTTTCCTTTCTTACCAAATCTCATCACTCCTTTCATTGGTGACACCTTTAAGAATACCCAATCATCAACTTGAAATTCTAAGTCTCGTCGGCGGTTGTCCGCATAAGATTTTTGGTGACTTTGGGCACGTCAACAATCGATCTCGGATCACCTTGACTTTTTCTACTTAGCTTGTTGAATCAACTCGTGGCCTATTAGCTTACTTCTCCTATTTCAAACCATCCAATTGGAGACCTGCACTTCCTTCCATATAAAGCTTCATAGGGAGCCATTTGAATGCTGGAATGGTAGCTATTATTATATGCAAACTCAATAAGGGGTAAGTGGTCATCCCAACTACCGCCAAAATCTAGAACACATGCTCTTAGCATATCCTCCAAGGTCTGAATGGTACGTTCGGCCTGCCCATCAGTCTGCGGATGAAATACCGTGCTGAGCTTTACTTGAGTACCCAAACCTTCTTGGAAGGATTTCCAGAACTTAGCTGTAAATTGTGCCCCTCTATCTGTGATAATGAATATCGGAATACCATGGAGCCTCACAATCTCCTTAAGATACAACTTTGCATAATCTTCTGCTGAGTACGTGGTTCTGACTGGAAGAAAATGAGCTGATTTCGTCAATCTATCCACAATCACCCATATAGAATCATACTTGCTTCGGGAGCGGGATAACCCCACAATAAAATTCATGTTGATCACTTCCCATTTCCAAGTAAGGATCTCCATTGCTTGCAATAATCCTCCTGGCTTTTGATGTTCGATTTTCACTTGCTGGCAATTTGGATATTGAGCTACAAATTCTGCTATGTCTTTCTTCATTCCATCCCACCAATAAATTAACTTGAGATTATGATATATCTTTGTCGTTCCTGGATGAATAGAATACCGAGAATAATGGGCTTCTTCTAGGATTCGACGACGTAATTCTGCAACATTCGGAACACATAGCCTGCCTCGGTATCTAAGAATTCCATCCATAGAAGTTTCAAATGGAGACTTCTCTTTTTCATGAAATGTGTCTCCATAATGGCTCAACTGAGGATCTTCATATTGCCGCTCTTTCACTTCCATATCTAAGAATGAAACTGTGGGATTATTAATACCAATTCCTGCACTACCGGAATCAATTAGACGTACTCCCAGGCTAGCTAGTTGGTGGAGCTCATGAATTAATTCTTTCTTCTCTGAAGGAACTTCACATAGGCTGCCCATTGATCGGCGGCTAAGCGCATCCGCTACTACATTTGCCTTTTCGGGGTGGTATAAAATACTCACATCATAATCTTTCAATAATTCTAGCCACCGCCTCTGCCGTAGATTTAACTCATACATTTAAAAATGTATTGAAGACTCAGTGATCTGTATAGATATCAACATGCACACCATACAAGTAATGTCTCCATATCTTTAATGCATGTATAACTGCAGCTAATTCGAGATCATGAGTTGGGTAGTTCTTTTCATGTTTCTGCAGCTGTCTCGAAGCATAAGCGATGACTTTACCGTGCTGCATTAACACACATCCTAACCCAACACCGGAAGCATCACAATATACAACATAACCATTTAGCCCTTCTGGAAGTGTTATGACCGGAGCTGAGGCTAATCTGCCCTTCAACTCTTGGAAGCTACGCTCACAAGCATCATTCCACTGAAATTTAGCTGACTTTTGGGTTAGCTTTATCAATGGGGCTGAAATAGATGAAAATCCCTCTACGAACCTTCTATAGTAACCTGCCAATCCCAGAAAACTACGGACTTCTGTAGGCGTCGTAGGCCTTGGCCAAGTCTTCACAGCTTTGATTTTCTGAGTATCAACTCGAATGCCATCATCTGAAATAACATGACCTAAGAATGTCACAGAATTCAACCAAAACTCACACTTTGAAAATTTTGCATACAATTCTCGAGTTCGAAGAATTCCAAGAACAATACGCAAGTGGTCTGCATGTTCTGATTCTGTGCGAGAGTATACCAGAATATAATCAATGAATACTATTACAAATAGATCTAAGAAAAGCCTGAATACATTATTCATCAAATTCATGAACACTGCCGGAGCAATAGTTAGCCCAAATGACATCAACCGAAATTCGTAATGGCCATATCTCGTTCTGAAAGCTGTTTTGGGAATATCTTCCTCTTTAACTCTCACTTGATGATAACCTGACCTCAAGTCTATTTTGGAAAACCACTTGGCACCCTGTAATTGATCAAACAAATCATCAATCCTTGGGAGAGGATATTTGTTCTTTATTGTCACCTTATTCAACTGCCTATAATCGATGCACATTCATAGGGAGCCATCTTTCTTTCTCATGAATAGGACTGGTGCTCCCCACGGTGATGAACTGGGTCTAATAAACCCCTTCTCAAGCAAATCTTTCAACTGTGCCTTTAACTCTTTCAATTCTGTCGGAGCCATTCGGTAGGGAAGAATAGAAACAGGCTTGGTGTCCGACAACACATCAATAGCGAAATCAATTTCTCTTTTCGGAGGAAGGCCCGGAAGTTCATCTGGAAATACATCCGAAAATTCATTCACTACCGGAACGGATTGGAAAGTTGGCGACTCTACTTCGGTGTCATGAACTCGAACTAAGTGATAAATATAGCCCTTAGCTATCATCTTTCTTGCCTTAAGGTAGGAAATAAACATACCTCTTGGAGATGCGGTATTACCCTTCCATTCAAACACGGGCTCTCCCGAAAATTGAAATCGAACTACTTTCATTCGGCAATCAACATTAGCATAACATGAGGCCAACCAATCCATACCCATAATCACATCGAAATCTAACATTTCCAGCTCAACTAAATCAGCCTTAGTCTGGCGGCCGCATATCACAATTACGTAATTTTTGTATACTTGTCTAGCTATCACGGGATCACCAACCGGAGTAGATATCTCAAAAGGTTTAATTAGCTTAGGTTTCACCCTAATAAAACCAGCAACATACGGAGTAATATAAGATAGGGTAGAACCCGGATCTATCAATGCATAGACATCATGGGAAAATACGGATAATGTACCTGTAACCACATCCGGGGAGGACTCAAGATCCTGTCGTCCGGCTAAAGCATACATACGGGGCTGAGTGGCACCTGAAGTAGATGCTCCCCCTCGGCCTCTACCTCGGCCTACTGGAATCGAGAGTCCGCCCCCCTCTACCGGCGCACCGAAGAAGAAGAACCAACTGCTGATCCTGTGGGCTGAACCCCAACTCTACCACTCACCGACGGGCAATCTCGCATCATGTGCCCAACCTGGCCACAGGCATAGCAAGCATCTGAACCCTGGCGACACTGTCCGGAGTGTAATCTACTGCACTGGCTGCATCGCGGTACTGGGGGTCTCCTCTGACTATAATCTCCCCTAAACTGAGAACCTGGGGCCCTCGAACTCTGACCTTGTCCCGAACGAAAGGAGCGATCAAATCTTCTACCCGTAAATCGTGAAGGTGCACTAGTCGCCGACTCGCCTGAGTGTCTAGGATATGACTACCTTGATCCCCCTCTGTAGTCACTACCTGCCCCCATAGATCTGGCTCTCTTGCTTTACCCTCTATCAATGTCACGATCACCCCTTTGCGGATGTTGTTGTCCAACTAGATTCTGGGTATGGGCTTGAATGCAGGAAATATCCATCCCATCTTGCAACGAAGCTGTCAAGCAGTCCTTGAACAAATGTGGCCCTAAGCCACTCACAAATCTATACACCCGATCTCCCATGTCGGCCACCATAGTCGGAGCATATCTAGCCAATGAATTAAATTGAAGGATATACTCCCGGACACTCATATTTTCTTGCTTTAGATTTAAGAACCTATCCGCTCTAGCTCGGCGGACCTCGGGTGGCAAATAGTGGCAGATAAAGGCATCTACGAATTCTTGCCAAACGGGAGGAGGCGCATTCTTTTTTTTTATGATATCCAATTATTATACCATAATACCGCTATATCTCGGACTCTATAAGATGCCAACTCCACAGATTCAGTTTCGGAGGCATGAATAATCTTCAATGTCCTCAACATTTCATCAATAAAGCCTTGCGGATCTTCATCCGTCTTTGACCCAAAGAACTCAGGAGGATTCAAACTCATAAAATCACGGGCTCTGGTACTAACTGACCGATCACTTGGGCCCGTATTTTGCCGCTGTGCCTGGGCGGCAACTAACTGCATCAATAGGTGAATAGCCTCGGTCACTTGTTGACCTGAATTAGCCGGTGGAGGGACTAGAGGCATAGGGGCTGGAGCTGAAGCCCCTTCTTATTCTTCTATAATAGGCGGAGTAGAATAGGCATTAGACGGAGCCTCATTGTGTGATTCACCCTCTTCTACATTCATTGGCGGCTCTCTTTCTCCCCGCCTTTTCATCGTAGTCTTGCCCTTCTAGGCGGCTTTAGCTTTTCCCTTTGGCGGCATTTCTGAAATCATAGCACACTATTAGGGAGGAGAAAATCTTATAACACAGCTCTATCACACGATCTCTTAATATGAAAGATGGCCATTTTTCCTAAATGCCCTGTAGTCTCCTGTTTATTAGCGTGGCGCGCAACACGCCATAAATAAGACTCTACTAGACACGGCTCGTAGACACTTCCTAGGACTGAACTGCTCTGATACCACTTTTGTCATGACCCGACTAGGGCCATGACGTGTACCCGGGGCTAACCACCGAGCACCACTCATTCTATTACTCGTCCTGAGTTCATTCATATTTCTTATGCTCATAATCAAAGAAAAAGTATTTTCATTTGAAACATGTTTACCTTATATACATAAGTCCTTCGGCTATCAAAATAATATATACATACGATGAGGAACTGTGAGATCATACTACCCACACATACATATCTACGAGCCTCTACTAGAGTGTTAGATATAGGGACGGGACAGGACCCCGTCATGCCCAAAACATATATATATACCAAAAGAATAAATCAATGGCACCTCCGGAACAATGGAGTGCTCTCAATCAGCTAATAGCTCCTACGAGTCTGGATCACCTCTCTGTCTACCTATGGGCATGAACACAGCGTCCAAATAAAATGGACGTCAGTACGAACATTGTACTGAGTATGTAAGGCATAAACAGTAATAATACTTCAATGAAATAAGGGAGCATCAAATAAGGAGCAACCTATAACTGACTGTCGATTATAAAAGAAATAATGCATGCTAGCTTACTTCATAATCATCGTCATATCATGTATGCATATATGTATAAGCTGCCCGACCATATAGGTACGGTGTGATAATCATTAGCCCGCATCCAGGCCTCCCGCGTCCGGGGTACCATCTCATGCCGCCCACTAGTGGTGTCTGCCCATGCCATCTAGACATGGTGTATACGCTGCCCGCCTTAGCGGTGTCTACCCGGCCATATAGGCACGGTGTAATATCATCATCATGTACTCATTGTATTGCATGCATAGAAACTCAAAGACAACTATACTTTATCGGGGTGACATAAGGTCGTGAACCCCCGATTCCATTAAGGAGCATTTATAAGCATTGTGCCTCACCTTGAAGGAATTAGCATATAAGGTGAGTGTATACAATAAATAACATCAATGGAACATAGTTAACATCATTAGCTTTGTAGGAACATCATATCACGAACTCTAGAATCTTTAGACTTAAACTCATCATCACCATTATCATTCTCATAATATATCTCTTATCTCATATGGCTATTCATGAACATAGACTCTTAGTTCTTCCGGAACGTAGGAGATGCATGGAGAAAGAGGGAAAATCATGTCATAAGATTCATGCCATAGAAAGAAAGGACTAGCCTCACATACCTCTTTCGTTTAAAATTCTATCGCTTGATTGTCCTCCTTCGATACTCGCGTTTCTACCTTCAAGAAAGTTCGTATTAACATTAGCCAATCGATTACATGAACGTGCCTACTAATGCTAGAGAAAATTGGGCAGCATTTCCTTTGTTTATACAACTTTCCTCATATTCCATGTCAACTCCCAAACATCCATAACATCATTCACAATATTGTAAATAACCATCATCATTTATCTACATTATCCACATTTCACAATTTCACTTCAATTCCTTCATAATCATGGTCATAGTTCACTATTGCGTTTTCTCACATATAATACTTATCTCATATTCTAAATATCATTCATAGCATACTTACAATCACAACATATAAATAATCATGGCTCAACCCAAACTACTTCTCAAAAATGACACTATTCTTATATTAATGGCCCATTTCCTATTTCCTTCTTCAATCCAAGTGTTTCAACTTTTCAATACCTCAAACAACACGAAAATACCATAAAACTCACCTTAGATAATGGAAGAATAAGCCTTGAGTGGAAATACTCTTCTTGCACCAAAACTCTAGTTCATTTCCATAGAAATTTCTTGGCTTGGATGAACTTTAATGTGTTTCATACACTTGATTTGTTGGTTTGATGAAGTTGATCATCAATTTCTCTTGGGTTCTTGTGGATGAAGAGTGGAGAGAGTTCTAGAGTGTTCTAGAGAGAAGGGGTGTGAAAATGAAATGAATTATTGAACTTGGTCCCCTTTTTAATAACTTAAAAATCTTATCTGTCGGGAAAATATACGGACACTTATACGGTCTGTATAAACTTATACGATCCGTATAAGTGACCGTGAAATCACCTCATCATCATCTCAATTCTGTGACCGTTATACGGCACCTTATACGGTCCGTATAATTTTATACGGTCCGTATAAGTGACCGTATAATCCCACCAGTGAGGGACCTTTACTGTGACGATTCTGCGAATCATTATACGGACCGTATAATCGTCCGTATAACCCATCTTTTCTCTGATCTTGTTCTCGTCACTTGTTTGACCTCCAATCCTTATGGAACCTTCTTAACACTTGTTTAACACTCATTAACAATCAAAGGGACGTTATGACTCTTCTCCAAAACATCATCAAGTCATCATTAATTCGATACTCGTAAATCTTGCCTGACACACAACATATACCTTACTTTCCTTAACAACTTTCGTCACCTACTTCAAATGTTTTTGAAATCTCATTTAGAATCATCAAATTTTATTTCTTACTTATCAAAACATTGTATACCTCGTGCCCTTCGTTAGTCTATTCACTGTACATTAACAGGAAATTTTTGAGGTGTAACACTGGCAGGCTGAAATTATATAAGTTGCAAAATTTTAGTTTTTCTTCCATTCTTTTCACTCTCAAAAACCCTAAGGACGAAAATATCCCTCTAGGGCTCCAACACTAAGGTAAGAACATCTTAATCATTGATTATCAATCCTAACAACAAACCCATGATTCTTAACTTGATTCTTGTGACTAAATTGCAACATAATTCTTCCTAAAGTGATTCAAGCTAGGGTTTGGGTGTTCTTCACTAGGAAAGTAAATTGTTAAACTTTGTTTAACACACTAAGGTATGTCTCTCTTTTAAAAACCTTTTCATTGATATACGTTTTCTTCTCAAAGGTTCTTTGTTGAATAACAAGGTGAACTTCTCATGCAAAACCCTAATTCATGTCTTTGCTTGTGGTTGGTGTTCGTGAGGGGATAAGCCAACATTAAACCTTGATTGTATTATCCTCTATATACGTATATGGAATCATAATCGTTTTCTTCTATAAGAGATGATCAGTGATGATGGTTAATTGTTGGTGTGGATGACTTTACAAAGAAACTAAGACAAAGGAATCTTATTTAAAAAAGTGGTTTTCAAGATTATCTATGAAAATATGGATTTTCGTAATGCATAATGAACTTTAATGCAAATGGATGGTGTGGCTACATTGAGATAATTGTGATTTAGCTTCTATGCTATAATTCAGCTTCCATGCTATGAATTTGATTGTTGTGTTTGGCCTAGCTACTTGGGAGAAAGGGTAGCCACTATGGATCCTAGTGTGATAATGCCTAGCCATTCGGGAGGAAGAGTGGCCACTTCCGGGTTCGCTACCTGGAGTGTGATTATGCCTAGCTATTCGGGAAAAAGGATAGCCATCGTTGAATTTCATATTCCGTGTGGTGCTTATTTGTGACAAGGGAACCTCTACGGTCACCCCTTCGATGTGCTTGATTCTTGGGCCTGTATTGGCATGTGTGATATTCTTATTTTCTCATGGACTTGTTGTTGTTAATTATGATCAATTGAAAGGCATATTTGAAGTTGTACCTTGACAAGAGGCCTTATAATCGGTTTTGATAGTTCTTATTGAGATACACAAACTGAATAATTGTTCTTACATTGGTTTCACATGATTTTCAGGACTGATTTCTTTATGTATTATTGTACTTTATTTTCATATTACTTGTTGTCCCCGAGGCACTCACTGAGTACCAAGTACTCAGGCATACCATTATTGTTTTTGATGGTATGTTAGGTAACGGTGAAGAGCAGGTTCTTGATACTCCAGGCGTTTAGGAAGGACTTGCGCAGTTCTTTGCCGTGATTGGGTGAGCCCACACATTCATTCGTGGGACACCCTATTTATTTAATTCCATTTATTTATATTAGTTTCCGGGCTACGTCCCGATGAGTTACACATTTATTCCTTATTCTTAGAAGCTCCTTAGTATACATTCGAATGTGGGTAGAAGAAAAGTTGTTGTTTAACTCTTTCAGGCACACTATCATGTTTTGGTTGAATTATTTAAATTATAAAGACTTTCGCTGGTTTAACTCTTATATTCATGATCTATTTTCATTTATTTTATTAAACTGTTGGAGGCGAATGTTGAACCTGGCGGGTTCAAGTGTTATTATTGCATCATTTAGGTTCTTTCGATGTTATTCATGACGTCGGATGTCGGTCACGTTTAGGGTGGGTTTTGGGGCGTGACAAGCTTGGTATCAGAGCCTAAGTTTAAATACGTCCTAGGATTATTGCCTGTGTCTGTAGAGTTGTGTCTAGTGGGATTTTTCTTGTGCAGCCTGATCACCTACATGACCGAGAAACTCCCAGGACATTTATAGGTGTTTCCTATTCTTCTTGATTTTAGATTGTGATGTAGAGCTTCAAGTCCTTTTAGGATCGTTCTAATTCGCTCGTTAATTCGTGTCTTGCGTAAAATGGCTCTGACGCTATCCAAAAATCGTAACCGAGCACAACCCATGAGAGCTAACCAAAATCTTGGGGGCGCGAATGCTGTTAATGCAAATAATGCTGGAAATCAAGCACCACCCCCAGCACCGCCTGCTCCTGCTATTCCTGTTGCGGGTGTACCTGAGATTGGTACTATGCAAACGGCTATTCAAATGTTAACTGCATTGGTTGCGGCTCAGTAGCAGCGTGGAGGTGTGGGACCTCATGGTGGAGGCAGACTTAACCAATTCCTAAACTTAAAGTCACCGGAGTTCTTTGGGTCACGAGAGGTGGATGACCCCCAACACTTTTTAGATGAGACCTTCAAGGCATTGAGGGCAATGGATGCCCAGGATTCAGAAGCTGTGAGGCTTGCTTCTTATCAGTTGAAGGATGTTGCTCACGTATGGTTTGAGATGTGGGAATCTGAGAGAGGTGACGCTGCTTTAGCTCCGACATGGGCTGAATTTGAAGAGGCGTTCATGGAAAGGTTCTTGTCTGAAAAGAATTGCTATGCCTACGAAGTTTAAAAAGCTAGAGCAGGGTAACAAGTCGATTTGTGAGTATAGTTTGGAGTTCACCCGTCTGTCAAAGTATGCTTTATACATGATTCCGACTGAAAAGCATAAGTTGACTCATTTTGTGAAAGGCTTGGTACCACGTATCAAGTCTGCATGTGCTGCTGTTGCTATGTCTCCTACTTGCACTTTCTCATCTCTGGTTGGGTTTGCTGAACAACAAGAGAGTTGGAAAAATGAAGAGAGGGTGGATCGAGATCAGCACAAGAAGGCCCGATCAGCGGGTGGTTTCAGTGGTAATAATTATAAGGGAGGGCAGAGTAAAGGGTATTCTGCACCTACTCAGTCTGGCGCTTACTCCCATGCTAGTGTGGCTTCTGGTAGGCAAGGTCAGAAAAATAATTATAATAATAATAATAGTAAGTTTTCGCAAGGAAGTAGTCGTCCGCCAGTGTGGGAAGAGCGGATCTGTCATCATTGTGGGATTAGAGGCCACATTAAAAGGGAATGCAGAAAGTGGCTACGTGAGATGGCTGTTATGAATAACCAAAAGAATGATTCGCCTGCTTCTGCATCTGCTAGAAATCCGCCTGCTGGTAATGCTAACAATAATAATCAGAATGCTCGTAACAACGGCAAAGGAAAGGAAGTTGCTAATACTTCTGGTGGAGGGACAGCTCGACTTTATGGGCTGACTCGTAGGGAGGCAGCTGAGGCTTCTGATGCTGTGGTTACAGGTATCCTTACCATCTGTTCTCATGATGCTTACTCATTGATTGATCCGGGTTCAAATTTATCCTATGTGACTCCTTATTTTGCTCTTGATATGGGTATGAAACCCGAACCTTTGTTGGAAACTTTACTTTGTTGATACACCTTCTGGTGTTCCTGTTATTGCTTCTAGAGTGTATAGAACTTGTGTTGTTGTGATTAAGGGACGTGAGACCGTGGCTGATTTGTATGAACTTGAGATGGTGGATTTTGATGTAATTATAGGGATGGACTGGTTGTCTGCGTGTTATGCTAATGTGGATTGTCGCCATAAGTTAGTTCGTTTCGCCTTTCCCGATGAGCCTGTTATTGTGTGGGAGGGTGAAATTGCTAAGCCAAAGGGTAGATTTATTTCCTATCTTAAGGCTCATAAGATGATTACTAAGGGGTGTATTTACCATTTGGTTGCTGTTAATGATACAAAAGCCGTAGTACCCGAATTTGCATATGTTCCCATAGTCAGTGATTATCCCAATGTATTTCCTGAATATCTTCCTGGTATTCCTCCTGATAGAGTTATTGATTTTGGGATTGATGTTATCCCCGACACCCAACCTATTTCTATTCCACCGTATCGTATGGCTCCAGCGGAGCTAAGGGAATTGAAGGACTTGTTGGATAAGGGTTTCATCCGACCAAGTTCCTCACCTTGGGGTGCTCCAGTCTTGTTTGTTAGGAAGAAGGATGGTTCCCTTAGAATGTGTGTTGACTACCGTCAGCTTAATAAAGTGACCATTAAGAATAAGTATCCCTTGCCTAGGATAGATGATTTGTTTGACCAACTTCAGGGTGCTAAGTTCTTTTCAAAAATTGACCTGAGGTCTGGATATCATCAATTGAAGATAAAGGAGGAGGATATCCCGAAAACTGCTTTCCGTACTCGTTATGGGCACTTTGAGTTTCTAGTCATGTCATTTGGCTTGACTAATGCGCCTGCTGCATTCATGGATTTGATGAACCGTGTTTTTAAGCCGTATCTAGACCGATTCATTATTGTGTTTATTGATGACATTTTGGTGTACTCTAAGAATCGTGAGGATCATGCTAACCATTTGAGGATAACTTTGACAACACTTGAGGAGAACGAGCTGTATGCAAAATTCTCTAAGTGTGAATTCTGGCTTGATTCTGTGGCTTTCTTGGGTCATGTGGTGACTGGTGACGGCATTAAAGTAGACCCTCAGAAAATTTCAGCGGTGAAGGATTGGCCTAGACCCACTAGTGCGACTGAAATTCGTAGTTTCTTGGGTTTGGCAAATTATTACCGAAAGTTTGTGGAAGGTTTTTCATCAATAGCCTCTCCATTGACTAAATTGACACAGAAGACTGCTAAGTTTCAGTGATCCGAAGCTTGTGAAAAGAGTTTCCAAGAGCTTAAGACAAGGTTGACTTCGGCTCCTATTTTGACTATACCTTCAGGGTCTGGTGGATATGTGGTGTATTGTTGTCACGACCAACCGGAGGGCCGTGACGGGCACCCGGTGCTATCCCACCCGGGCACCTCTTAACATACTTTCACGTCACTTCTAGGTGAGCCACATAGTTAAATCATGCTTTTCATTCATCATCATTCTAATCTCATTGGGCAACAACACATCTATATCATCATTAACAACTATGCCCATATAAATGTGCATAAGCCGACAAGGCTATCAAAATAACATCCCACAATATAGGCCAACGAGGCCAAACATATCTAACCATATACACATGTCTACGAGCCTCTAAGAAGAGTATGTCATATCATATAGGCGGGATAAAACCCCGCCGTGCCCATAAATATGTACACAAAAGAATCTATACCAAAAGCTGCAGCTCCGAATGAAATGGAGCCCCGCTATGTAGTCCCTGAATGATGAAGCTATGGATCGAGTTTGTCCCCCTGGCCACCTGCGGGCATGACGCAGCGTCCACAAACAAAGGACGTCAGTACGAAGAATGTACTGAGTATGTAAAGCATGATCAATATCAATGTGAAAGCATAATAGATATCATATGAAACAGCATAAGATGGGAGATAATAGCTTCATCGTCATAGCACTTACTTGCTTTCCATAGGGGCATTCCATTTCTATTGCGTATTCATGTACATACATCCATATCCGTGCTCGTTTACCTTTCGTATCCATTTTTCATTCATACTCATACTCATATCATATACATTGCATATACATAGCCTTTACTTGGCCTTTACATATACTTAGCATATTCGTACTCATAATGATGTCACATACATAGCATATATATAGCATACCCGACCACGAAGGTTCGGTGTTTCACATAGCTGGCCCTACCATGGCTCAGTGTCATACCTGGCCCTACCAAGGCTCAGGGTTATCCGTACCCAACAGCAGAAGTGCTCGCGCCTCGTCATATATAGATATAATAAACATATATACATATTCACTATATTCTACCCGACCATATAAGCTCGGGGTTCATAATAGCCACTCATGGGCACATATGCATATAAGCTCATAAGCATCCTTAGCATTCTTTACTATCATCATTCATTACATTTATCCTTAAAGGAGTTCTCGTCGTATAAGAAACTTAGTACAATCGTATCACATTGAGCATCATAAGCTTAGTAGCTTCTAGAGATAGGACTATTGGAGAGTACCGTAGACTCGTAGAAGGATAATATTTGGCCAAAGAACCATGCCTTATGAAAGAAGGGTTAGCCTTACATACCTTTCCGTGCAACTATTCTATCACTTGGACGTTCTTCTTCAAGGCTCACGTTCTACCTTCATTGAAGTGCATACTCATATTAGATAACGGATAGCTTAGCATTCATGACTAATTCTAGAGAAAATCGGACAAAGATCTCCTTTATTTATACGACTTCCTTCATATCATATATCAACTCCCAAACATCAATAACAACATTCACAATCTCATCACGATAGCCTTTATTCAACTACATAATCCTTACTTCTTAATTCACTTCAATTCATCCATATTCATGGTCATATCACATAATTCCGTTCATTCGTATTCAAGGTCTATTCCATGTTCTCAACATCATTTATAGCATGATTATATTCATAATGTATCAAGAATCATAACTCATTCCAAACATTCACTCAAAAGTGACACTATTTCACATTCATGACCCATTTCTTTTATTCTTTTGCAATCCAAGTGTTTCAACTTCCAAATACCTTAAACAACATGGAAACATCATAAAACTTACCTTAGATGATTTAGTATTGAACCTTGGGTGCAAACACCTCACTTGAGAAAAATCCTAGTTTCACCTTCACTTGGATTTCTTGGTTTGGATGAACTTTAATGGGTTTCTTACACTTGATTCACTCAACTTGATGTAATTGATCACTAATATCTCTTGAATTTATGTGGGAGAAATATTCTAGAGAGTTCTAGAGAGAAGGTGTGAAATGTGATAATGAACTTGGTCCCCTTTTTAATAACTCAGCATTCTGATCTGTCGGGTAGTTATATGGACACTTATACGGTCCGTATAAGTGACCGTGAAATGATCCTTTTGATCACCCTTCACTGTGACCATTATATGGTCCATTATACGGGCCGTATAAATTTATACGGTCTGTATAACTGACCGTATAATTCCACCAGTGAGGGACCTTCACTGTGATGGTCCTACGGTCCGTATAACTTTATACGGTCCATATAATGAGCCGTATAACCCAGCAGCCCACTGAACTTGTTCTCGTCACTTCGTTCGATCTCCAATCCTTATGGAACCTTCTTAACACTTGTTTAACACTTCATTATCAATCCAAGAGACATTATAACTCTTCCCCATAATATCATTAAGTCATCATTAACTCGTTACTCGTAAATCTTGCCCGACACATAACATGTACCCTACTTTCCTTAACAACTTTCGTCTCCTACTTCCAATGTCTTTGGAAATCTCAATTAGGACCCTTAAAAGCTATCTCGTACTTATAATACCACACACTTTATGCCCTTTATTCGCCTATTCACTGTGCATCAACGGAAAAATTTTTGAGGTGTAACAACTGTGATGCTTCTAGAATTGGTTTGGGTTGTGTATTGATGCAGAACGGTAAGGTGATTGCTTATGCTTCACGTCAGTTGAAGAAGCATGAGAAGAATTATCCGACTCATGACTTGGAGTTGGCTATTGTGGCATTTGCTTTGAAAATTTGGCGTCATTATCTGTATGGGCGAGCATTGTGATGTTTTTACTAATCACAAGTGGTCAACGCAATATATATCTTCAAGCAGCGAGAGTTGAATCTCAGGCAGAGGAGGTGGTTGGAGTTGTTGAAAGATTACGTCTTGAATATCTTGTATCATCCTGGTAAGGCTAATGTGGTTGTTGATGCTCTGAGCAGAAAATCTATGGGCACGTTGGCTTATTTGCGCGCACATGACATGCCTATGGGGAAGGAAATTCGAAGACTTCCTAGTCTTGGGTTCAGACTTGATGAAACCATAGATGGAGAGTTAGTGGGAATCACGCCATCACGGTCTGACATGGTGAAAAGGATAAAATCCAAGCAATATGATGATGAACTTTTGGCAAAGCTGAGAGGTGGAGTGGAAAGGGGTGAGTACACTTCATTTACTGTTGGTACTGGTGATAGTGTTCCGCGATTGCAAGGACGATTGTGTGTTCCTGATGTTGATGGTCTTTGACAAGAATTAATGATCGAAGCTCATAGTTCCAAGTATTCGGTTCATCCGGGATCCACCAAAATGTATAAGTATTTGAAACAATACTATTGGTGGAAGAGCATGAAGGTTGATATTTCTAACTTTGTGGCTAAGTGTTTAAATTCTCAACAGGTAAAGGCTGAACATCAAAGGCCTGGAGGCCTGGCTCAGAATATCGAGATTCCGCAGTGGAAGTGGGAGGAGATCAATATGGATTTCGTTGTGGGGTTACCCCGCACAAAGGCCAAGTTTGACTAA
>NW_026713730.1:0-25813 GCF_029784015.1 Lycium ferocissimum | reverse complement strand
AAATTCGAACATTAAAATTCTTCTCCACACATTCCGACAATATTCCAATTATGTTCACTACAACTACATAAACCAACATATAATCAAACTAACACTAATGCTCACATATTCAATTACCAATCCGAAGCCATTCAAATAATATTCAAGAACTCTTTAAACAATTCACACAATATTTCCAACAATCCAACAAATGCTCCAATTCACCCGAAATTGTTCCCAAACCCGAGAACCACTTCCATAACACATTCTCAACATCCGAATCATGATTTACACCAACAATTCACACTCTAACAATGTCATTCTCATAAATATGGAATTACGTTAAATGCATAAATCCTCCAAATCAGCCCATAACAATTACAACATCAATCTTGAGTCATTAAACTTTATCGGCAACATAGAATTCATAACGACAACTCAAAATACCAAATAGAATTTGTCCATTCTTGTCACATGACATAACCTATACTCACCCAATAATACACATACACATATTGATGCTTTCATCCATTCTCTTCATACTACAACAATCAAAACATGCTAACTAGAATTTAATTCATTACTTCTACATAACACACACATCCACACACCATCCTGCACTCCCTTCCACATGCAATATTTCCATGAATTTCATCCATATTTACATACTAAACATGCACACATCATTCATAACACATAAAACAAGATTAAATCTTACCTTTTCCTCTTATCTTCACAACTAGGCTAGGGTTTGCGCAATTGATGAAGCGAATGATCTATTAGCCCAACAACAACTCCACGTTAATGAGGGACCTCAATTAGTGGATTTGCTTGAAGGAAATATTTTTGTGATGGCTAATTCTTGGTCTTGAAATTTTGGGACTTGGCCAAATGGTTGTTGTTGTTGCTCTTCAAGTTCTTGATTTTTTTTCTAAGTGTGTGGAATTGAAGAAAGATGACTTATTAGTCATCTTTTATGCTCCTAGATGAATCATCCAAGTGTCCATGGACCACACATGGGTTGGACCAATTAAATTTGGCCACAAAATGTGTGGGGCCATTCTCAAAGCTACACGGCCAAAGGGCCTATTTTTCATTATTTCCAAATTTTAAATATTTCACTTTTGGTCCCAAATTTTCCTAAACGTTCCATGCCAACAAATTCATGAACAAATTATGTTTCAAAACAAAATCGGAGGTCAAAAGTCTCGACTTTGCAGCCCGGAATGGTCTTGCCCCTAACTTATCGTAGTCAACCCGGATTGTCCCGATGTACAAAATACGGGATATAACAGATGAGCATATGATAATGATTTTAGATCGCGCCTACATGGCCGGGCAGTCACCGCTAAGGCGGGCGGTTTGAATAGGCCGAATGTCAATTATCTAGAAACCACTTAGTGGCGGCATGAGATGGTTTGAATCCTTCGTACGTTTTAGGCAGTTCTTGACGTAATTAATATATCACACCGTACCTATATGGTCGGGCGACTTATACTTATATGCATACATGATATGATGATGATTATGAAAGTAAGCCTTTCTTTCTTTATTTCTTTTATAATTCATGAAACGATACGAGCTTGCTCCTTCTATTCATAATACCTCCTCATTTCATTGATGTTTCTTATTATTGTTTATGCCTTACGGACTCGGTACAATATTCAAGCGCCGTCGTTTTCTTTGATCGGATAGTTCATGATTGTGGGTAAAGTTAAATTCCTAAAACTCGTAGGAGCTATTGACGATTTTATAAACCTTGCACTTTCGGAGGTGCCATTGATTATTCTTTTGGTTTATATTATATATATTTTGGGCACGATGATCTGTCAAATGTCTAGCACTCCGGTAGAGGCTCGTAGATACGCGAGCGTGGGTAGTATGGTCTACGCGAAGTTCTCATTGTATATATATATATATATATATATATATATATATTTTGGTACTCACTGAAGGGTTCATGTCACGACCCAACCCCGAATACGTTTCAAATGAAAGTTGTTTTCTACGATTATGAGCATAAGGAATATGAATGAATAAGGATGAGTAATAGAACGAGTGGTGCTCGGTGGCTACCCCGTACATAATCATAGGAAATTTAAAACACAAATAATACATAATGATACATCGGCACACATATGTCTACAGACCTCTAAGAAATTGACATGTTATATATATACACGTGACCCCGCCGTACTCGAATAGACATAAACATAAACCAAAATGACATAACATAAACACTCGACTCGGCGGCACTCCAAGATAGCCGAAATGAGAACTCCTAATCCATTTTGATCACTTCAATCATCGTGTATGTACCTGCGTGGCATGAAACGCAGCCCCAGAAGAAAGCGGGGTCGGTACGGAATATGTCGAGCAGGCAAAGCATGGAATACGGTAATCAAGATCATAGCCGAATCGGGATTTACGAGAACAAGTAAAATAACCAGAAAAAAAAATCCAAAAGACTTGACTTTAAATCATATATCATGCGTGTCAAAATCATATCATATGCGTATATATATATATATATACCGGCCCTCTAGTGAGGGACTCGGTAAATAAATCATCATGTCATCATGACATTATGCCATCATATATATATATATATATATATATATATATATATATATATATATATACGTACCGGCCCTACAGTGAGGGAACTCGGTGAATAGAATCATCATATGCCATCATATATATATATACGCCATCCCCGTATCATCGCAGCATCATATCATCACATCATCATATCATATATATATATATATATATATACCGTACCCGGCCTTCTAGTGAGGGACTCGGTGAATAATGCAGTGAAACTGTGCACGAATACATACCCGGCCCGGGACTCAGTGAAAGATACATTGAGGCATGCACGAGCAGAGTAGTGAGAGACCATATGCACATATATCATCATTACGGACTCAATGGATAAGTAAGTAGTCGGCGCTCGAGAGTTAAAACGGTGATCATATTAAGTTCTTTCAAAAAAATAGTCGTTAGGACTATACAAAGGAAATCTCGGGGACCACGGATATGCGTCAAACCAATCCGGGCCCGCCTATGAAAGTTAAAGTCATTACACGTTATAGAATCATTTACGAGCATATCAAAGCAATCCGGTTCTTGTCTATGAAAGTTACGGACATTTTTAACATAAAAATCCTTTTGGAGCAAAACTCTTTGTACCACATTTGAATTCAATCATACAAAGACATAAAACCATAGTTCTACCACATTAAGAATGCTAACATTAAGAGACGGATAAGGATCGTAACATGCTCGGATCATAGGAATAGAGTTACCCGAGGATCGTATCATAGCTTACTTACACTAAGACATGCCAAAAGAAAGAAAGGTTAAGCTTCACATACCTCGTCCGCTTCCTAAGCTAATCCAAACTCAAGTCTCGGGCTCCCTAAGATCTACAATACGTCAATAAATACCAAACATTAGCTATAGGCACTTAGGAATTCAATCCTAAGTTAGCATTTGTCTATAGAAATTTGGGCAGCATTTCCCCTGTTTATATGCCTAGCCCGAATTCTCAATTCAGTAACCAACAACACCAACAACAATACCAATAGTATTAACATCATTTTCAATACCGACGTATGCCATAAAATAGCCCGCACACTGTTTTCTAAATTTCTCAACCAACCAAATTTTGCGATATAACTATTTAATAATTTTATTTCCCTAAAGGAGTCGAAATTCATATGAACAACATCAATAACAACAGCCTTCACATTTTACAAGGTAATTACATTTATTTTCATCCAAAATTCTCTTCAAATCTCCTTCCATAATTCACAACACCAACAAACGAATTTATCAGACTATTCCCTCCGTGCTAATCCGTTAAAATTCTAAATAAACTCATTAACAATGAAAAGGAACCGTATTCATACCTTAAGCATGCAACCCCCACGTTATCACTCTTTAAGTAGTCATACCCATAGGTGAAACGTGAATACCGAGGATTGAAAGAGGGCTAAAATAGTAATTGTGTTATGAGAGCGTTTTAAAATCTTTTAAGACGTCAATGTATTCCAGATTATGTGATGAAGGTCATGTGGTGAGGTGGACGCGATCATACTAGTGTTAAAGCATCGTATCTCATCGGAGTTCCAAGGTTAAGCGTCTTTGGAGTGAGAGCAATTTTAGGATGGGTGACCCGGGAAGTTTTTCGAAAGGTCGACAAATTCGGACGTAAGAAGCAAATGAGAAGCTAGAGTAATCTAAGGAAAATTTAAATCGGAGTGGGCGAAACCTTAAGAGGTTGCGTAGAACGGGGAGGATTAGACCGGTAAAGAGAAAGAAAGTGCATCACGGCCTACAGAATTAGGAAGAGTTGGAATAGCGTTTGGAGATATTTGTAAGCAAGATAGTAGAAATTATACATGTATATAGGTATGCTCGAGATATCCCGTACACGGCTATGCCGACGGATATGTGTATCCCGGCAACCAACGTGGCGGTATTTGGAAGGCACTAATCGGACGGGGTAACGAAGTGCAAGTGAGAAACAATATATATAGATGGCACAAATGTTACAAGGCAAAGCGATGTTGTTTTCACCACGGAGTTAAGCTTGGAAAGTTCTAATACAATGATAGTTGAAAAAAGAAAGAAAGTGGTTAATCAAAATGTCTTAAATAAGTGCAATTAATTGAAACTAGAAATGCGGACATAGGGCAAAGTATAATTGGGTAATAGTATAAGCACACCCCTTAAAGGGGGGAAGCGAGTGCGAGAGATGCAAGTGTAAGATGAAGACAAACGACACTACAATATCTTGGATACGGATGCTTGGACTACAGGTAAGATTCTTTGCCGAGGCAAGTTAGTAAGATCCAAAACGAGAAGAGGGGTTGAAGCTAAGATGGTACTTGAGATAGTCTTTGGGATTAATTGTAGAGAGATCTTGAATGATATGATATGGGAAAGTGGACGCTTAAAAAGGGGAGAATGCGACAAGAGAAGATAATGAGTAACTTGCGGAGACATTGTGAAAGATAACACTGCTATGCGGGATTAGAAGCTAAGATGTGGGCAATAGAGTTGTTCGCTAACGATAGAGAACCCCCTATAGTACGAAGTGAGGAAAGGAAGGGAAATGAGTATGACAAGATAGACTACCAGCGAATGTAAGTACGGGGGGGGGGGGGGGGAGGGGGGGGGGGGAGATGTGAAGTAGCATGAACCAAGAGAAGGAAAGGCCGTGACTAAGATTGAACATACCTTATACAAGCTATACAAGAATAGTGATGCCACCTGCAAGTATTGGTATGATAAGAATGAGACTAAGTAAGTACTTGATAAGAAGAGTAAGGACTTAGCAACGACAACGCAGTTGTCAGAAAAATGTAACGATAGTTTAAGCCAATTACTAAAATAGAATTAGTGCGAGGACAAAACGATACATGGCTATGGGTGGACCAAAGATCTACCATGACACCGGTTGTAAGATAAGAAGGGCGAAGATAAAGCGAAACCTAAGAATCAATGAAGCCACGCTAGGGTATTTCTTGGGCTAATTTGAGCGCCTTTGTATATTCGCGTAAAGATTGCAACAACATATGTGACGAGAAAGTTGAGAGCAAGATGCGAGTGAAGAGACGATGGAAAGGTTTGAATTAAAGATAAAAAGATGACATGGGATAATGTGCCTAGAATGTTACAAGTTGAGTAAAGGGGATTGTAAGATGATTTAGACTAGATGGTCAAAACTAGCCGATCGCTAAGAGATCGAATTTATGCCTCGCTTTCTTTCGCATTTATATCAGAGCGACGATAAGTAAAGTAGGGAACAGCTATTAGCAGCCCAGAGACGACATAAAGCATATGACGACAATCGACGTCGACACTTAGAATTCCGGATTGGCGAGTGGGTATGCATGAAGATCCCACCCATGAAAGATGTAATGAGATCCGACAAGAAGAAGAAGTTTAACTCGAGATGTATTGGACCTTATTATATTATTCGTAAGGTAAAAGGAGATGAAAAAGAAATATGATTGGTAGATGAGAGTACATGCTAGGGTAATAAAGGAAACCCCTCCGAGATCCTTATAAAACCCTATGAGACTAGTTGAACATTCGAGGACGAATGTTCTAAAGGGGGGAAGGATGTTATATCCCGTATTTTGTACGTTGGAATATTTTTAAGTTGGTTGCGACGAGTTATGGACAAGGCTATTTTTTTCCGACCTTGCCTTAAGGCATAAGTTGCTTATGAATTTATTGGCATGGAATATTAAGGAAAATTTGGGGTTAAAAGTTAATTTAGGAAAGTTGGCATTTCATGAAATAATGGCCAAGTTGGCCGTGTGGTGTGAGTGGGGCACCACCCATGGCTTGGCTAATTTTAATTCATCCAAGCCATGTGTGGGCCATGGGACACATGGATGACTTATATATGAGCATATTGGATGACTTATTAATCACATTCTTCATACTTTCAAACCTTTGAAAATTCAAGAAAACTTGGAGAAAAATAAAGAGAGGTCATTCGGCCATGGAACCGAGAATTTGAGCCCTCAAATCTTGATTCAAAAAAAAAAAAATCTTCTAGCAGTTCCAACCAATTGGAAGATCCTTATTAACTTGCTTAAAAATTGACAATCATGTTGTTGCTTCACAATTTAAACTCACGTTGACAGTATTATATTTCGTATTTTTGTACGTCGGATTATTCGCAAGCTGAGGTGGGGCCCACACATTGAGATTTTTTTTGGGACATGTGACAATTTATATGAATCACATATGTGAAGTTAAACATAAATCAAGAAGGACCCTTGAGCCAAATCAAAGTGGAAGTCCTCCAAGCAAATATTTTTAAGTAACGTTTTCGGGTGATCTGACTTCGAGGGGCAGAAACGGTATTATAAGTTTGGAATTTGGAAAAATACCAAAGATAGAAGTTGTATATAATTTAATTATCTTTCCAACCATAGGTTGTGGGCCTAGAGGTGACCTCGGGATAAGGAGATATGAACGTTTTAAGGCGGAAAGGTCAGTGGGCTAGGCCCAAACCGGGCCCAATCGGGTTAGGCCCATGACCCATGCCTATTTAAGTGAAATTTCAGCCCTTTCCTCTCATTTTTCAGACCAAGAACACCAGAAAATTCTGGATTCACTTCCAAATCATGATTTGCACCAACAATTCACATTCTAATCCACCGAGTCCTTCACTAGAGGGCTGGGTACGCTATATGATGATATGATGATACGATGATATAATATGACACCGAGTCCCATGATGGGCCGGGTATGGTATACGTGTACACGACTTTATTCACCGAGTCCCATAATGGGTCGGGTACGGTATATGATAATGATATGCATGATTTCATTCGTAAGATACGAATACAGTGACTTCTTGACTATTATTCTTGTCTCCTGGAATCCCTACTTCAGTTATGATCTTTCTTATTGTATTTCATGCTTTATATACTTAGTACATATCTCGTACTGACCCACTTTCTTCGGGGGCTGTGTTTCATGCCGCAGTACGGACTTAACACGCTCGCTTTGGTGATCCGCCTGACTAGGATATCTATTCTCGCTATCTTGGAGTGCTCCCTTGTCCCGGAGCTTAGATTTTTGGTACGAGATTCTCTTGTTGTATATATGTGTTTATCCGGGGGGGTACGGCGGGGCCCTGTCCCGTCATATGATACTGTTGTTACTCTTAGAGTTCTGTAGACATATGTGTGGGTTGTATATAGTTACTTTTCAGTTGTGTCTGTATGACTTATGTTTTGGGGCGTTCCCATTCGTGGTGGCAGCCTTGTCGGCTTGCGAGTATATATGTTTTGGGATGTTGTGTGTAGTGGCAGCCTTGTCGGCTTGCGTATATATATATATATGTATTGGAAGTTGTGTGTGTTATGGTAGCCTTGTCGGCTCGCGTATGGCTGGGACGTTCTCTTATATTATGATAGCCTTGCCGCTTATGTGTGATGTTATACGTGATGATTGTAACTCGTCGGGAGACGGGTCTACGTGATACGTATATATATGCGCTTTGAGACGACGTCTTACCTTTATATATATATATATATATATATATATAAGTTCCTTATCATGCTAGTTGTGGACTGATTATAGTTAACAGGTGTATACGAGTGTCCAGCTCGGGCACTAGTCACGGCCTACAGGGTTGGGTCGTGACAAAAACTGGATGAACTGACTCCAAATCAGGAGGTAGATCTAATTCATAAGCCACTTTGCCTACCTTGCGCACAATTTCATAAGGCCCAATGTACCGGGGACTAAGCTTCCCCTTTTTGGCAAATCTTATAACGCCCTTCATTGGCGACACTTTTAAGAATACCCAATCTTTAACTTGGAACTCTAAGTCTCTTCGACGATTATCCGCATAGGACTTTTGATGACTTTGGGCTGCCAATAACCGACCTTGTATGAGCTTAACTTTATCCATGGCTTGCTGGACCAAGTCTGGCCCTATCAATTTAGTCTCTCCTACTTCAAACCACCCAATTGGGGATCTGCACTTTCACCCATATAAAGCCTCATACGGTGTCATTTGGATGCTAGAATGATAACTATTATTGTAAGCAAACTCAATGAGCGGTAAATGATCATCCCAATTACTTCCAAAATCTAACATACATGCCCGTAACATATCCTCAAGAGTCTGAATGGTACGTTCAGCTTGTCCATCAGTCTATGGATGAAAGGCCGTGCTAAGGCTCATATGAGTCCCCAAACCCTCTTGGAAGGACTTCCAGAAATTAGCCGTAAACTGAGTTCCTCTGTCTGAGATAATAGATACTGGAACACCATGAAGTCGCACTATCTCTTTAACATAGAGCTTTGCATAATCTTCTGCTACATACGTCGTTCTGACTGGTAAGAAATGAGCTGACTTTGTGAGTCTATCCACAATTACCCATATGGAATCATACTTACATCGAGAACGGGGTAAGCCTGTAATGAAGTCCATGTTAATTACTTCCCACTTCCAAGTTGGAATTTCTATAGCTTGCAACAATCCGCCTGGCTTTTGGTGCTCGATTTTCACTTGTTGACAATTGGGACATTGAGCCACAAATTCTGCTATATCTTTCTTCATCCCATTCCACCAATACATAGACTTAAGATCATGATACATTTTCGTTGCTCCGGGGTGGATAAAATAACGGGAACAATGAGCTTCTCTCAATATTTGGTAGCGTAAACCTGCCACATCAAGAACACATAATCTGCCTCTGCATCGGAGAACTCCGTCTCCTGCAATCTCAAATGATGACTCCTCCTTCTGGGGGAGTGTATCTCTATAATGCATTAGCATGGGATCTTCGTATTGTCGCTCTTTCACTTCCACTACTAGTGACGAGACTGCTGAATTCTGAATGGTAATTCCCCTGCTACCTGAGTCCACTACTCGGACTCCTAGACTAGCTAACTGCTGGAGCTCACGAGCCATTCGTCTTTTCTCTGGTTGTACATCACACAAACTTCTCATAGATCAGCGGCTAAGAGCGTCAGCCACAACATTTGCCCTTCTGGGGTGATATAGAATGTCAACATCATAATCTTTTAGCGATTCCAACCATCGTTGTTGCCGCAAATTCAACTCTTTCTGCTTGAAGATATACTGAAGGCTCTTATGATCTATGTAAATATCTACATGAACACCATATAAATAATGTCTCCACATCTTTAATGCATGAATCACTGTAGCTAATTCTAGATCATGAGTTGGATAATTCTTCTCATGTTTCCATAATTGCCTTGAAGCATATGCAATCACCTTGCCATGTTGCATCAATACACAGCCTAGCCCAACGCCTAAAGCATCGCAATAAACGACATAACCTTCCAATCCCCTCCGGAAGTGTCGGGCGGTGCGAGAAGTCAATCTATCTTTTAGCTCTTGAAACTACGTTCACGAGTATCCGTCCATTGAAACTTAGCCGATTCTTTGGGTCGGCTTTGTGAGTGGTGTAGAAATAGAAGAGAAACTTTCAACAAATCTCCGTAATAACACACTAAGCCCAGAAAGCTACGAACCTCCGTAGGGGTTGTGGGCCTTGGCCAAGTCTTCACGGCCTCAATCTTTTGGCTATCTACCCGAATACCATCGGCTGAAACAATGTGTCCCAGAAATGTCACTGAGTTCAACCAAAACTCACACTTAGAAAATTTTGCAAACAACTCTCGAGTTTGAAGAACTCTAAGAACGGTACGCAAATGATCCACATGTTCTGCCTCGGATCTAGAATACACCAAGATATCGTCGATGAATACAATCACAAACAAATCTAAGAAGGGCCTGAACACATCATTCATCAAATCCATAAATACTGCCGGTGCATTAGTTAGCCCAAACGACATCACCCGGAACTCAAAATGGCCATATCTTGTTCTGAAGGCTGTCTTAGGGATATCTCTCTCCCTAACTCTCACCTGATGATACCCAGATCTTAAATCTATCATGGAAAACCATTTGGCACCTTGTAATTGGTCAAACAAGTCATCAATCCTCGGAAGAGGATACTTATTCTTAATCGTCACCTTATTTATTTGCCGATAATCAATGCACATTCTCAAGGATCCATCTTTCTTTCGAATAAACAATACGGGTGCACCCCAAGGGGATGAACTGGGCCTAATAAAGCCTTTCTTAAGCAAATCTTTCAATTGATCCTTCAACTCTTTCAATTCAGCGGTAGCCATTCTATAAGGAGGAATAGATATAGGCTTAGTGTCTGGCAACACATCAATAGCAAAATCAATCTCCCGCTCGGGAGGGAGGCCTGGAAGCTCTTCCGGGAACACATCCGGAAATTCATTCACTACAGGAACTGACTGAAGAGTCGGCGGTTCAGCTTCTACATCTTGAGCCCGAACTAGATGATAAATGCAACCTTTTGTGATCATTTTCCTTGCCTTTAGATAGGAAATAAACCTACCTTTTGGTGACGCCGTATTTCCCTTTCATTCTAAAACTGGTTCTCCCGGAAATTGGAAACGAACGATTTTCATTCTACAATTAACATTGGCGTAGCAAGAAGCCAACCAATCCATGCCCATAATAACATCAAAATCCACCATTTTTAACTCATGCAAGTTAATCATAGTACGACGATCACAAATCACAATTACACAATTTCTATATACTCGGCTAGCTATTACCGATTCACCAACGGGTGTTGACACCTCAAAAGGTTTGATCGACTCCGGTTTAACTCTAAACCGACCCGCAATATACGGAGTAACATATGACAATGTAGAGCTCGGATCTATCAAAGCATATACATCATGAGAAAATACCGATAATATACCTGTGACAACATCAGGAGAAGACTCAAGAAATCTTGGCGCCCAGCCAAAGCATAGATACGGTGCTGAGGACCGCTTGAACTGGGGACTCTCCCTCTACCTCTACCATGGCCGACTGGCGCATGTGAACCTGGCCCCATAGGGCGTATAGAAGATGAAGATTCGGCTACCGACCCTGAAGGCTGGGTCCTACCTCTAGCACCAACTGAGGGGCAATCTCGCATAATATGGCCTGGTCGACCACATGAATAGCAAACCACTGAACCCAATCTGCACTGACCCCAATGTAAACTTCCCACACTAGGAACATCATGGTACGGGTGGCCTCGCCTGACTCGAATCACCTCTAAACTGAGATCCCGAAAAGCTCTAACTCGGCCCGGGATGAGTAGATCTATCAAATCTCTGGCCTGAAAATCGTGGAGGCGCACTAGTCATAGAATGGCCTGAATGCCTCAAAAACTGCTGTCGGTGCCCACCTCTATGCTCACTCATCGGACCCGAAGATCTAGCCCTCTTGCTATACCCTCTATCATGCTCACGTTCACTTCTTTGTTGTTGTAGGCTTTCTTCTAAATTTTGGACATGGGCTTGGATGCGTGAAATATCCATATTGTCCTGAAGGGACGCAGTCAAGCACCTATCCATCAAATATGGCCCTAGGCCTTTCACAAACCTGTGCACTCGATCACCCATATGCGCTACCATGGTCGAAGCATACCCAGCCAAAGAATTGAAGCGGAGACTATACTCTAGAGCACTCATACTTCCTTGCCTCAAATTCAAGAACTTGTCGGCTCTAGCTCGCCGAACTTTCGGAGGCAAATAATGTCGGAGAAAAGCATCTACAAATTCTTGCCATACCGGAGGAGGTGCATTGGCTCCCTGTGAAGCCATCCAAATCGTATATCAATGAACCGTAACATCCCTCAATCTATAGGATGCTAGCTCCACTGATTCGGTGTCCGAAGCATGTATTAACTGAAGCGTCCTCAACATACCATCAACAAAGTTCTGAGGGTCCTCATCCGGCTTTAACCCAAAGAATTTCGGAGGGTTCAAACTAATAAAATCAGGGGCCCTTGCACTAACAGCCCTATCACCTTGCCCCGTACTTTGCCGCTGAGTCTGGGTAGCAACCAATTGAGTAAGCAAATGAATGGCCTCTTTTACATCCGGTGGAGGAGCCGGAGGTGCTGGAGCTGGGGCTGAGGCTCCCTCACGCTTCTCTAAAGTAGGTACTGAACGGGAGGACTGAGATTGAGCCGCGCTCTGGGACTCACTTTCCTCTACTACCAGTGGCGGTGCTCTTTCAGTCCGATTTTCTGCCACCGTCTTGCCCTTTTGGGCTGTTGTAGCCTTTCTGTTATATCCCGCATTTTTGCACATTATGATAGGTTGGAGACAAAACCATTCCGGGATACAAAGTCGGGACTTTTGATCTTCGATTTGATTTTGAGACATAAGTTGTTCATGAATTTGTTGGCATGGAACATTTATGAAACTTTGAGACCAAAAGTAGAATATTTGGAAGTTGAAAATCATGCAAAAGGGGCCTTGTGGCCGTGTGGCTTGTTGGATGGTCCCACACATTTTGTGTCCAATTTTAATTGCTCCAACACATATGTGTGGACCATAGACACTTGTGTGAATCATGTGGGAGCTTAAAAGATGACTTCTAAGTCATCTTTCCTCATTTACACTTAGAAAAAAAAAAAAAAAGTTGAAGAACCACTAAGAGAGGCGCTCGGCCAAGAGGGGCATGGAACATTTATGAAACTTTGAGACCAAAAGTAGAATATTTGGAAGTTGAAAATCATGCAAAAGGGGCCTTGTGGCCGTGTGGCTTGTTGATGGTCTCACACATTTTGTGTCCAATTTTAATTGCTCCAACACATATGTGTGGGCCATAGACACTTGTGTGAATCATGTGGGAGCTTAAAAGATGACTTCTAAGTCATCTTTCCTCATTTACACTTAGAAAAAAAAATAAGAAGTTGAAGAACCACTAAGAGAGGCTCTCGGCCAAGAGGGGCATGGAACATTTATGAAACTTTGAGACCAAAAGTAGAATATTTGAAAGTTGAAAATCATGAAAAAGGGGCCGTGTGGCCGTGTGGCTTGTTGGATGGTCCCACACATTTTGTGTCCAATTTTAATTGCTCCAACACATATGTGTGGGCCATAGACACTTGTGTGAATCATGTGGGAGCTTAAAAGATGACTTCTAAGTCATCTTTCCTCATTTACACTTAGAAAAAAAAAAAAAGTTGAAGAACCACTAAGAGAGGCTCTCGGCCAAGAGGAGCAAAAAATCAAGTCCAAAACAAGCCATCCCAAAATTATTTCCTTGATACAAATCCACTAATTTGAGGTCCCTAAGTAACGTGGAAGTGTTGTTCGGGTCATCCAACCATCCGTTGTGTAGATCGCAAACCCTAGCTAGTTGTGAAGTTGAAGGAAGAAAGGTAAGATTTAATCATGTTTTATGCATTATGAATGGTGTATGCATGTTGTAGTATGTTAATATGGATGAAAATCATGAAATATGGTATGTTGGAAGTGAGGCCGTGTGTGTAGTGTGTGGTCGTGTAGGTGTGTGTGTTGTGTTGAGATGGTGAATTGATTTTATGTAGCATGTTTAGTTGTGTAGTGTGGAGAAATGAATGAGAATCATCATATATGTGTATGTAGTGTTGGCCGAAAATGGGCCATATTATGTGACAAGGAATAGATTAATATCGCTTAGTGTTTTAGTTGTTGTCGTTATGAATTCCAGGATGAGAATGAAAGTTTAATGACTCGAGTTGATGTTGTAAGTGTCGCGGGCTGATTTGAAGATTATTGTGCATTTGATGTAATTTGTATATTGATGAAAATAGTTTTGTTAGAATGTGAATTGTTGGTGCAAATCATGATTTGGAAGTGAGTCAAGGCCATATTATGAGGGAGTGTCCGTATGGGGGTAGTCCAGGTGGTGCAACTCATCCTACTGGGTCAGTTGCTGGTTCATCTTCTTCTGTAGCTATGCGACCTATGGGGCAGGGTATGCCGACACCACTAGGCCGTGGTAAAGGCCGTGGCGGAGCTTCTAGTTCTAGCGGTCCTTCGAACCGCATATATGCTTTGGCTAGTAGACAGGATTAGGAGGCGTCACCAAATGTGGTTACAGGTATATTATCGATTTTCTCTCGAGACGTATATGCATTGATAGATCCAGGCTCCACCTTATCATATATATCTCCCTTTGTTGCTAGTAGAATCGGAATAAAACCTGAGTCGATTGAACCATTTGAGGTAGCTACACCGGTACGAGATTCTGTTATAGCAAAGCAGGTATATAAAAAGTGTTCGGTGAATATATATAGTCGTCATACCTTGCGCATTTGATAGAGTTAGATATGACTGAGTTTGATGTTATTATGGGTATGGATTGATTAGCTTCTTATTATGCTAACGTTGATTATAGAAACAAGATAGTTCGGTTTCAGTTTCCAGGGGAGCCAATTATAGAATGGCTAGGGAATACGGCATCGCCGAGGGGTAAGTTTATTTCATACCTCAAGGCAAGGAAGATGGTTAGAAAGGGTTATATTTATCATCCGATTCGTGTGCATGACTTGAAAGCGAGAGGCACCGACTCTTCGGTCGATCCCGTAGTCGGTGAATTTCCGGATGTATTTCCGGATGAACTTCCGTGTCTTCCTCCCGAGCGGGAAATAGAGTTCACTATAGATGTGTTGCCGGATACTCGGCCCATATCTATTCCTCCTTACGTAACGGCACCCGCGAATCGAAAGAATTGAAGGAGCAACGAGGGATTTGTTAGAAAAGGGCTTCATTAGGCCCGGACATCACCTTGGGAGCACTAGTACTCGTTCGTGAGAAAGAAAGATGGTCGGCGCGGATGTGTATTGATTATAGGCACCGAACAAGGTGACCATAAAGAATAAATATCCCCTCCCGATTGATGATTTATTTGACCAGTTGCAGGGTGCTAAGTGTTTCTCGAAGATAGACCTGCGGTCGATATCACCAAAGGGTAAGAGAGGCGGATATTCCAAAGACTGTATTCAGGACCCGATACGGGCACTATGAGTTTAGGGTGATGTCTTTTGGGCTGACTAATGCTCCAGCAGTGTTTATGGACCTGATGAACCGAGTATTCATGCCGTTCCTAGATATGTTCGTGATTGTATTTATTGATGATATTCCGGTCTATTCACGATCAGAGGAGGAGCATACGGATCATCTGAGAACGGTACTTGGGATGCTCCAGCACCAGAAATTGTATGCTAAGTTCTCCAAATGTGAATTCTGGTTGACTTCAGTAGCATTCTTGGGGCATGTTATTGGAGCTGATGGCATTTAGATAGATACACAGAAGATTGAGGCCGTAAAGACTTGGCCTAGACCTACGACACCTACTGAGGTACGTAGTTTTCTGGGGTTAGCAAGATATTACAGGAGATTTGTGGAGAAGTTTGCTTCTGTTTCAACGCCTTTAACGAGGCTAACTCAGAAGGCAGCTAAGTTCCAGTGGACTGATGCTTGTGAACGAAGCTTCCGATTCTTTGAAAGAGAAGTTGACTACAGCTCCAGTTCTAACTCTTCCTGAGGGACCAGATGGTTATGTCATTTATTGTGATGCTTTCGGTGTTTGGCTAGGTTGTGTATTAATGCAGCATGGCAGAGTTATAGCCTATGCCTCCCGGCAGCTCAGGAAACATGAAAGAAATTATCCTACTCATGATCTGGAATTAGCAGCGGTGATTCACGCTTTGAAGATATGGAGGCATTATCTATATGGCATGCATGTTGATATTTACACGGATCATAGGAGTCTTCAATATATTTTTAAGCAGAAGGAGCTGAATTTACAACAGAGGAGGTGGCTAGAGTTGCTGAAAGACTATGATGTTAATATTCTATATCATCCTGGGAAAGCAAACGTTGTAGCAGATGCACTTAGCGCTAAGTCAATGGGCAGCTTGACGGACGTGCAACCAGAAAGGAAGGAAATAGTCCGTGAAATTTATCAGCTAGCTAGTCTTGGAGTCCGTTTGGCTGATTCTGGAGATACTGGGGTTTCTATCCGAGAGGTTGCTGAATCCTCTATTATGGAAGAGGTAAAGCGACGTCAGTACGAGGACCCTGTTCTGGCACAATATAGAGATGCAGCCCTTAAGAAGGAGGAGACCCCATTCGAGATTACATCTGACGGAGTGCTGCAATATAGGGGCAGATTATGTGTACCTGAGGTTGCAGGGTTGCGGCAACAGGTTATAGGAGAGGCACACTATGCCCATTATTCTATGCATCCGGGGTCAACAAAGATGTATCATGACCTCAGATGTTTGTACTGGTGGGATGGCATGAAAAGAGACATGGCAGAGTTTGTTGCTCAGTGCCCGAATTGCCAACAGGTTAAAATCAAGCATCAGAAGCCTGGTGGATTATTACAGGAGATGGAGATTCCGACTTGGAAGTGGGAAACAATTAATATGGACTTCATTACAGGTTTACCTCGCGCTCCACGGAGGTATGTTTCCATATGGGTTATTGTAGATAGGCTGACAAAATTAGCCCATTTTCTTCCAGTCAGAACTACTTATTCAGCTGAGGATTATGCAAAATTATATATTAAGGAGATAGTAAGACTTCACGGAGTTCCCATATCCATTATATCAGACAGAGGTGCTCAGTTTACAGCTAACTTCGGAGATCATTCCCGGAAGGATTGGGGACACAGTGAGTCTTAGCACGCATTTCACCCTCGGATCGACGGACAAAGCCGAGCGTACTATTTAGACGCTAGGAGATATGTTGCGAGCATGTGTTATTGACTTCGAGGGTACCGTATGATCATCTGCCACTTATTGAGTTTGCCTATAATAATAGCTACCATTCTAGCATTCAGATGGCACCGTATGAGGCTCTGTATGGCAGAAAGTGCAGGTCACCTATTGGCTGGTTTGATGTTGGGGAGACGAAGTTAATCAGCCCAGATATGATTCGACAAGCCATTGATAAGGTGAAACTTATTCGGGAAAGGTTATTAGCAGCTCAGAGTCGACAGAAGTCATATGCAGATAATCGACGTCGACACTTAGAGTTCCAGATCGGCGATTGGGTATTCTTGAAGGTGTCACCCATGAAGGGTGTAATGAGATTCGGCAAGAGGGGAAGCTCGGCCGAGGTATATTGGGCCTTATCATTGTTCGTAAGGTAGGCAAGGTTGCCTACGAATTAGACCTACCATCGATTTGGAAGCAAGACACCCAAAGGTTTCATGTGTCTATGCTTCGCAAATGTATTGGTGATCCTTCCAGGATATTCCCCGTGGATGATGTCCAGGTAACGGAGGAGTTATCGTACGAGGAGAACCCTGTAGCTATACTGGATCGTCAGGTAAGAAGGTTGCGTACTAAAGACGTGGCTTCCGTTAAGGTATTGTGGTGGAACAATAACAGGGAGGAGATGACCTGGGAAGCCGAAGAGGAGATGAAGAATAAGTATCCCTATTTGTTTCCTATGCCTACAGGTAATCTAAACTCCTAAATTGGTTATGTAGATTGATAAATGAACTATATGTGATAGCTATAAAAGAGACTCCCCCAAAGTCCCTATAAGACCTTGTGAGACTAGTATAACATTCGAGGACGAATGTTCTAAAGGGGAGAAGGATGTTATATCCCGTATCTTTGTACATTGGGATATTTTAAGCTAATCGCGATAAGTTAAGGACAAAACTATTTTGGAATACGAGGTAGAGACTTTTAACCTTCAATTTTGTTTTAATGCACAAGTGTTTATAAATTTTATTTGGTATAGAAATATTATTGGAGGTTATGGATTAATTAATTGTGATTAGATTACTAAGTAAAAATTAGTGATTTATTAAATTAATTAAGATTAATTACTAAGTGGGCCCCACCCGATATTAAAAAAAGAAAAGAAAAATAAAATAAAAATCCAAGAAGTGGATTTGTGACTCACAAAGGAGGGGGACATGTGTCCTCTTAGGAACAAGCATATAAATAGAAAGTTGATGAAGACATTTCATTTCATTTCCAAAAAGAAATTCAAAGAAAAGAAAAGGGGAGCAGCCATGGCTGCTACTGTTCACGGCCAGCCATGGCTGTTTTTTTTAAAAAAAAATTTGCTTTGATTTAATTCCAAAGTGATTTACAAGTTCAAGGAGGTGATAGCAACATCGGATATTGAATCGAGGAAGAAGAAATTGCGAAATTGGAGCAATTAAGAGTAGAAATTCCTCCGAGAAAATTGTGGTAAGATTTTCCTATTTTATGGTGTAGTTGTGTTAATAAAATTGTAATGAAATTATTAAAATTGAATTGGATCGGAAGTAAGAAAATACATGAAATTGTTAGCATGTGAAATCGTGGGTTGAAATGGATTTGGAATTGTTATGGGCTGAGTTGTGAGAATTTTATGTGTATATCACTATTGTTGGTATTTCGTGTTGATGAGGATAATTAGAAAGTCGGGTTAGGCGAATATATAGGGGAAATCTTTGCCAATTTTTTGTTAAGTCCTTGAATAATGAAAAACCCTAAACGAGACATATAAGTTAAAGAATAAGTTCTACAAGCGACGGCCTACGGATTTACGAACTAGAAAATATAGTTACTAACGATAACGTTACTCTTATATTAAATAGGCTAAAAGAGCGACGAGGCGAACGGATTTACGGATAGTCACTAACAGGTATGTAAAGCCTATCCCTTCTTTCTTTGGCATGTCCTAGACGTAAGTAAGATATGATATGAGCTTCGGGGTAATTCTATTCATAAGTTTCGAGCATGATTTATGATTCTTATTCACTTCTTGATGTTAGAATTCTTAGAGTGGTCGAGCTACTGCCCTCGAGTCTTCTATATGATTGGATATTGAAGGATATATAAAGGTTCCTATTCCTAAAGGATTCTGTAATAAGTAATGTCCTTAACTTTCATAAGCTGTCTCGTATTGATTTGATATATATCTATGGTTCCCGAGACTTTCCTTAATATGACTATCGTTTGATACTTGAGTGTTAGTTAATCTACTTGTCGATTGAGTCTCGACGGTGATCTAGTTGTATATTGTTACTCACTTTACTCTACTCGGGTAACTCTATTCTAGGGCCGAGCATGTCTACGATTCTTATTCACCTATTAATGTTGGCATTCTTAATGTAGTAGAATTATGGTCCTTATGTTTTTGGTATGATTGGATTTCAAATGTTGCATAAAGATTTTTGTTCTTAAAGGATTCTATGTCTAATAATGGTCGTAAATTTCGTGAAAACGTAACCGGATCGCCTCGATATGCTCGTAGAAGGTTCGTAGCGTATAATGACTCTAACTTTTCATAGGCAGTCCCGGATTTAGGTTGATACTTGTCCGTGGTCCCCGCGACTTTCCTTTGTATAGTTCGACGACTTTTGAAGAACTTAGTATGGCTATCATCCCGACCCCGAGTATGGTTAGTCTACTTATCTATTGAGTCTCCGTAATGATGATTTTTTTATGCATATGGTTACTCACGACTCGCTCGTGCATCCTGTTGTATCTTTATTTGGAGTCCCGGCCGGTTATGTTATCGTGTGCACTATGCTATATTCGGAGTATGATGTGTTATGGTTATAGTCCCTCGCGAGGGCCGGGTTCCGTATATATATTCTCGTGTTATGATGTGTTATGACGTTATGATGTGTTATGTGATATGCTTACGGAGATTTGAAATCTTCTGGAGTATGATGTGTTATGGCGCCAATGACGGGTGGGCGACCATATTCCCTCGAGCCCCACGCATGATTTGTATTTTAAAAAGTTAGCATTTTGATATTCTGGATATTGCACTTATTTCCTGTACTTCTTGTTCCGATTATGAACCTGTTTACTATATTTCATGCTTTGCATACTCAGTACATATTTCTGCATCAACCCCTTTTCGGGGGCTGCGTTTCATGCCGCAGTACGGATACTCGTTTCGGTGATCCGCCGCTTAGGATTTCCATTCGGCCTATTTTGGAGCGCTCCCTTGTTCTGGAGCCTATATTTTGAGTACAAACATCTTTGTATATATATATATATATATGTCTATTCGGGGGGTACGGCGGGCCCGTCCCGTCATATGATTCTCGTTGATACTCTTAGAGTCCGTAGACATATGTGTGGGTTGGGGTAGTTACTTTGTTCGGTTATTATGTGGTGATTTGTGTTTTAGACGTCCCCCTGTATTATGATAGCCTTGCTGGCTTATGTGCGATATCCTCTGCTGAAAGTTGTGACAGCGATATGTATATATATATATTTGTGACAGATTTGGGGCGACGTTTCATTTTTCTGTATGTATAAGATCTGGTTATGCCAGCTATGGTCTGACGTCTGACCTTTGTATATGTATAAGTCATTTGTATGATGTTTCTGGTTAATGTGTGTGTACGGGTGCCCAGCTCGGGCACTAGTCACGGCCTATGGGGTTGGGTCGTGATAGAAGTGGTATCGGAGCGCTTCGTCCGGATTGTCTACGGACCGTGTCCGAGAAACAGTCTTGTTTATGGTGTGAAGCCGGCCACACTTATAAACGAGGTCGCGGGGCATTTAGGAATCGTTGACCTTCTTCTCGTTTTAGATCGTGCGATAGAGCCAAGTCATAGGAAATGAAATTCCTTATACTAACTTTTGATTTCGGCGGAAGGACGACATCGACGAAGAAAAAGTGATTGACGATATTGGAAGTTACGAAACACGCAGTAAGCAAAGGCACGAAAGATATATGTCGAGGGTAAGGTATTGAGGTACGATTAAAATGTAAAGTTAAAAATTGGAAGGGGAAAAAAATGGATGAAAAAGGTAATGTGGTGCAGTTTCGAGTTGGACACACGAGGTAAGTCCATCATTTTCATGTTGTTGATATTGGGAGCCCCGTGTGGGCTGTGACATGATATGATATATATATATATGTGTTGGCCCTGTGAGGCATTGTTGGTATTTCCTGCGTGCAGGTTTTGAGATAGTAAGAAATATAGAGGAAACTCTGCCAAAATTTTCCTAGAAATAAAAAAAGAATGAGATACGGGGTTGTGATATGCCGTGAAAGGTCGTGTCAATAGTAAGGGTAGGATTTGACTAAGTTGCAAGTACGGCTGACCTTGAGAAATAAGTTAACTGCTGAATTGTTGATAATAGTAATTAGGAGGTCGCTATCGATTTGGTAAAAAGAATTTGGAAAGGGCTTGCGATATCAAGAGATGATTTAGAAGAGACTGGCAAATCTTGATAGAGTGTTATATTAAGGTACCAACTGAATTGATAAGCAGGGATAAATTATGACGAGTTTATAGTTAGAAGAAATAATAGTACGATGGAGACGAGAGTACAGAGGAAAAAGAATTGCGACGGATATGAATGTATTGATAAGACAGCTTGTGAGATATTAAGGATAAGATTGACCAGAAAGGGAAAAAAGTTAAGAAGTGTGACACTATAAGATTGATTACGAACAGGATATTATGTGAATACAATAAGGATTGTTATGAAAATGAGCAAGCCTAGTGAGGAGGTGACTAGAGGATATGACGTAATCTATGTGACTAAGGTAAAGGTGAGCTATTGATCAGGAAAAAAAGAGGGATTTATGAAGTTCTTCTATAGGGAAAGTTCGGAATAGAGGTTATGAGATAACGGAAATGGTAGCGAGCACAAAAGAAGAAGGGGATTATTTGGAAAAAGGAGATGAAAAAAAAAAGAAGGCGAGATAACGGTGCAAGAATAGATGAAGACATGTGTAGCCGAGAACACGAGTATCGTGACTTAACCGTGAAAGACCAAACTATAGAACGATGAGCAACGAGGTAGAATGAGTGCTAGGAAATGACTGGTATGATAGGAACAAATGGGGATGAACAGAATATGATTTGAAAATGAGAAAGGGATTATGTAGGAGTAGTAATTCCCGAAGGACATAGAAGTATTATAAAATTCCTCGTGCGCAGAAGAGAAGGATGGACATAGACTGGGGAACTATGGTAAGGGGATACTAAAAGGAAGCACCCAAGATAGACGTAATTAAATGAGTACGATATGGAACGAAAAGGGAATACATAGTTATGAATTTAAAGGTGTAGTACGCGACATGGTGATAAGACGAGACCATTATTGAGACGAACTTGGTATGTTTTTGAGTAAGTTAGGAGCCCGTGTTGGGTACACGCAAGGGTAAAAAGGCATAAAGCCATAAAGGGATGCTACGCGTGCACACGACTCCCCTCGAAAATAATGGGGTCTTTAAGCGACAAAGACGGTAGGCTTAAGGAACAAATAGTGCAATATAATCTCATCAAAAGAAACCGGTGATATAGGTTGAGATAAAGATACTACCTCAAGGGAACTTTGGACGCTTATCGTTGGAATATAAGTGCCACCTAACTGAGAATTTGGAATGACTACAAGTAAGAGACCCTTTCTAATTTAGCGGGAGATGTGTTATGAGGACGTTTTGAAATACATTGAGACTTCACCATCCCGGCCACCTCCCCATATCATCGTATCATTATCATATCATATAACATGCCCCGGCCCTCTGAAGTGTAGCGCGATGAATCATGCGTAGAATCGTGCACGAATACATGCCTTTGGCCCGGACGCAGTGAAAGGGATACTAACGGCTTCCGCACGAGTAGTGAGAAACCATATGCATACAAATCATCATCCTGTACTCAACAACATGACCAAACGGAATCTCATTTAAAAGCTAAACAATAGTCAAGTCAAGTTCCTTCCGAAAATCACTCGAGAACATATCAAGTAGCACTTTTAGAAATTGTAGGTACGTGTCAAAATCATATGACATAGCTTATGGAGATCAAGAACATAGTCTGCGTCGTTCTGAGACTCAATAGAATAGTCGAGGCGAACTATTATTTGAGAACCACGACAATAGTCAAATCAAGTTTCCCCCGAACGTCACTCGGGAAGATATCCAACCGTATCTTTTTAGAAAATCATAAGTACGTATCGGGATCATATGCACATACATCATTACAACATTACTGATTCAATGGATGAGCAAGTAGTCGACACTCGAGAGTCAAAACGAAAATCATGCTAAGTTTGTTAAAAAACAAGTCATTAGGACTTTACAAATGAAAATCTCGGGGACCACGGATATACGTTAAATCAATCCGGGCCCGCCCATGAAATCTAAAGTCATCTTATGTTATCGAATCCTTATTATAAACTCAAAAGATAAGTAAACTAATCATACATGAAATCGGAATAACAGTCATATCATATTCTTTCAAAAGTCATCAGAAGTACGTAAAGGAAAGTCGCGGGACCCACGGACGGGTGTCAACCCGGGGCCATATGGCTAACATAGTCATCATATGCCATGAAAGCTCCTGCGAAGCGATCGGGGAAATCCGAGCCTTTTACTGTGAAAGTTACGGTCGTTCGTAGTTACAGAACTCTTTTACAAAAAAAAACTTGTTATGCAACATTTGAAAATCAAATATTCCAAAGACATAAAGGCCAATATTTCATCACATCAAGATACGAATACTAAGAAACAAATAAGAATCATAAACATGCTCGGATCGCGAGAATAGAATTTCCTTGAGGCTCGTATCATAGCCTATTTGTAACTAAGGCATGCCAAGAAGGAAGGATTGAGCTTTACATACCTCGATCGCTCTCAAGCTAATCCAAAAATCAAATTGATCCCAACCTATGTCTCGGACTCCCCAAGATCTACACAACGTCAACGGATATCAAGTATTAGCTATAGGCGTTTAGGCATTTAATCCCAAACTAGCACTTAATTCTAAATTTGGGCAGCATTTCCCCGTAAATAGACCGGCCCCCGAGAATTTAACTCACGAAATCAACAGCAACAACACCAACAACCAACCTAACAACATCAATAATCAATCAGGAAAACATTCTAACATTAAATACTCTTTCTTCATAATCCAACAACATTCACTATATTCAATTCAGCGACACCTTCAAAGCCAACATCAATGCTCATACATTCAAATACTAGTCCGAACTCATACCAACAACATTCAAGAACATCTCAAACAATTCACACAATATTTCAAACATCCCAAATAATACTCCAACTCACCCGAAATTGCCCCTGAACCCGAGGACCTCAACTATAACACATTCCTCATTTCCAAATCATGATTTGCACCAACAATTCACCCTCTAACAATGTCATTCTCATAAATATACAAATTACATCAAATGCACAATAACCTCCAAATCAACCCGCAACACTTACAATATCAATTTGAGTCATTAAACTCTCATTTCCAACATAGAATCCACATAACAATAACAATCAAAATACTAAATAGAATTGATCCATTCTTTATACATTTCACAAGCCATATTCGGCCAACACATCCACAACTAACTTTTCATGATTTTCATTCTTCTCTTCACCCTACAACAATCAAAACATGCTAACTAGAATTAATTCATTACCAAACACAATAACACACACACCTACACGGCCATACACACTACACAGCATGACCAAATTTCCAACATGCCATATTTCATGAATTTCCTCCATTTTAACATACTACAACATGCATACATCATTCATAACATAAAAACAAGAATAAACCTTACCTTGTTCCTTCAACTTCACAACTAGCTAGGGTTAGCTAGGATGAAAACTAGCGGTTTGTTGACCCAAACAACACTTCCACGTTGATGAGGACCCTTCACTTAGTAGGTTTTCTAGGAAGAATTAATTTTTGGATATGGCTAAATCTCGTCCTCAAAAATTCAAGGGTTGGCGAATGGTTGATATTGTTGTTCTTCAACTTCTTGATTTTTCTAAGTGTGAGGAATGAAGAAAGATGAATACTTAGTCATCTTTTATGCTCTCATGTATATTATACAAGTGTCCATGGCCCACACATGGGTTGGACCAATTAAATTTGGCCACAAAATGGGACCATTTCAAACACCACACGGCCAAGGGCCAAAATTTTGCATGATTTCCAACTTCCAAATCATGATTTGGAAGTGAGTCAGACTCTTTCCGGTGTTCTCGGGTTGGGAATTTGTTTTCGGGTGAGTTATTTGGGATGTTGGAAATGTTGTATGAATGGCTTAGAATGTCTTTGAATATTGTTAGTAGGGGTTAGTATTTGAATGTATATTGATGTTGGCTTGAAGGTAAGCCGTTGAATTGAATATGTTGAAAGTTTTAGAATGATGAAAAGAGTTATTAATGTTGTTTTGCCTTTCGATTGATTATTAGTGTTGCTAGGTTGGTTGTTGCTCGTTGATTTGGCCGAGTTGAATTCTCGGAGTTGGTGTATTTAAGGTGTTGGGAAATTTCAAATTTCCGTCGTAGAATTATGTGTTAGTTTGGAAATGGCCTCCTCAAATGTCTATAGTAACGTTAGTATTTAATGATATTGTGTAGATTTTTAACCCGTTAGTTTGGAGTACTTGGAGAGCGGACGGGGGTAAAT
>NW_026713729.1:0-72317 GCF_029784015.1 Lycium ferocissimum | reverse complement strand
GGAAGCGATCGAGGTATGTAAAGCCCATTCTTTCTTTCTTTTGGCATGTCGTAGTTGGAAAGTAAGTTATGACACGCATCCCGAGGTAACTCTATTCTTGCGGTCCGAGCATGTTTATGGTCCTTATTTGCTTCTTGATGATCGTATTCTTAATGTAGTCAAATTATGGTCTTTATGTTTTTCGCATGACTAATTTTTTAAAAGTTGCATAAAAGTTTTGTTTTCAAAAAGAGTTTTGTTCCTAAACGATTCCGAAACTACGAACGTCTGTAACTTTCACATAAGGGCTCGGATCGCCTCGATTTGTTCGTAGAAAGTTCTAAAGTGAATAATGTTTGTAACTTTCCGAGGCGGACTCGGATTGGCTTGGCGTAAGACTATGATCCCTATGGTTTGAATATGACTATGATCCCTATGATTTTGCTAATACGATTATGATGTATGCTATGTTTCCGAAATATATTTGATATAACTACTGTCCGACTTTCAAATGACAATCCGTTTAGACTACTTCATTGAGTCTTTGAGATGTTTTAATTGCATATGGTTTCTCACTACTCTGCTCGTGCGAAGCTCAATATGTCTTCCACTGAGACCCGGGCCAGGACACGCATTCGTGCAACTCCTTTGCATTATTCATCGAGTCCCTCACTAAAGGGCCGAGACACGCTATATATATATATATATGTGTATATGATGATGTGATGATGTGGGGTTGGCGGCCAGGATGGCATACCGTGTCTCTTGCTAGCGAGGCCGGGACACGCTATTCACCGAGTCCCTCACTAGAGGGCCGGGACACGCTATATATATATATATACGTACATGCATGCATACATGATGATGACATGATTTTACTTACCGAGTCCCTCACTAGAGGGCCGGGACACGCTATATGTACATGCTTATGATGATTTGATACACCGAGTCCCTCGTTAGAGGGCCGGGACACGCTATATGTATACATGATGATTATATGGTTTTGATATGCATGATAAATCTTTTCGAAGGCAAGTTTTATGATTTTCTGTACTCTTTACTTCAGAATGATCCCGCTTACTGTATTTCATTCTTTACATACTCAGTACATATTCCGTACTGACCCCCTTTCTTCGGGGGTCGCGTTTCATGCCGCGCGGCACGCCCGGATATTTAGCCGAAGATATTAGTAGAAGATGTTCCAGCGGGATTGGCGAGCTCCATTCTCTTCGGAGTGCTGCCGAGTCAGGACATTATGTTATGGTATCTGGAGTTTTGTTAGAGACTTTGCAGACAGTGTCGTGGGTATAAGATGTCGGTTATGTAAGCGGCTATGTAAGCCGATGTGTCATTACGCATTGTATTATAAGTTCTATATGTTACAGATTTTCCTTGATTCGAGAAAGATAAAAAGCATATTATACTTCCAAAAACTTTCGTTATGTGTTTGTGCAATGATTTGAAAGCCAGCATGATTATGAGTATTATGTGAGTCAGCGGGTTCGCTCGGCCCTAAATAAGGGTCGGGTGCCCATCACGCCCTAACAGAAATTAGGGTGTGACAAAGAAGAATAGAGTTACCTCGAGACTCGTGTCATAACTTACTTTTAACTAAGATATGCCAAAGAAAGAAAGGTTGAGCTTTACATACCTCGTTCGCTTCCTACGCTAGTCCAACCTTACGTCTTGGCTTCTCACGATCTACAATAATGCTGTTAGACACCAAACATTAGCCATAGTCACTTAGAAATCCAATTCTAGGCTAACACCCGATTTACAGAAATTTGGGCAGCATCTCCCCTATAAATCCAACAATCCCGAGAATTCAACTCGGCCAAATCAACAACAACCATACCAACAACCATACTAACAACATCCATAAGTGATTCAAAACGCATTCTAATGTTAATAATTCCTTTCTACACACTTCGACAACATTTCATTTATATTCAATAAACTACATACGATCAAGCCAATACCAATGCTCACATATTCAATCACTAGTCCGCAACCATTCAAACAAGATTTAAGAACATTCCAAGCAATCCATACAATATTCAAAACAACCCAAACAATAGGTCATTCCACCCGAAATCTTCCAACTACATTAGGAACATCAATAACACATTTTCTTCTTCCAAATTCATAAACTATATCAACAATTCCATACGTTAGCATTATCATTTCCATCAATACAAGAAATCATATTACAATCACATTAGCTTCCAAAACAGCCCACACGATTTACATGTTATATCCCGTGTTTTCGCATATCCGGAAAAATTTGAAATAATTGTGACTTGTATGTTGTAAGTCAATATTTTGATTTTAGTTAATATGTTTGTGTTGTTTTATGGAAAAACTATTGGTGCAAGACATCGGAGAAGGCCGAGGGCAAAATTTGGAATTTTGGAAATTAGTTTCGGAAATTACAAACGAGATTTTTGACAATTGGGCTCAACAAATTGAAAGAAAAATGGAAGCCCAAAACTTGGGGGTGGCCGGCCAAACCATCTTGGCCCAAACCCATGGCACATGAAAATCATGTGACCAATTAATGAATAAGGAGAGCATGTATATATACATGCTCATCCTTAGAAGTTTCAAGAAAATCACAAAAAAACAAAAGAAACTTGAGAGCAAAACAAAGAGGCCATTCGGCCGAATACAAGGAAGAGAGAAAAAGAAATTTCCAAGTCTTCAACTTCAATCCAAAATTCTTGTTCTTGTTGAATTCTTGTCAAGCTCAAGACGCTCTCCAACGTGATATAATTAGTTTAGCAAAAGAGCGACGTTTGTGGAAAGTTGAAAAATTGAAGAAAAAGGTAAGAATTCCCCTTCTTGTGTTATGGAATAAGTTTGTATGTTAGAATGATTAAAATTGGATGGGAATTATGGGAGTGTCATGTGTGTGTGTGTGTGTGCATGTGTGTGTGTGTGGTGGTGTTGGCCGTGAGCCATATGGATGTGGGAGAGAAATGAATTCAAGTTTAATTAGTTTGTTAGTTGTGTTGTTGTGATCTTAGTAATGCAAATAAGGGTTTAATGACTTGAATTGGCATTGAAGTTGCTTGTATGTAATTATGGGAATTTATGTGAATTCTATATGATTTTTATATAATGTTGGAATGAAAGTTCTAAATGTTAATTATGATTGTTGTTGATGAGTTTGGAAGGAAACAATATGATTTGGAAGCATTGTTGCAATTGTAAAGCTTTGGGTAGAATATGGAAATTGGTGGGGATGCTTGAATTTGTGACTATTGTTCGGAACGTTATTGGAATATGTTTGAATAATATTGAATTAGTTAATGAATATGGAAAATGTTGATATTAGTTTGATTATGTGAAGTTTGGATGAAAATTGTTGAACTATGTAGAAAGGAGACTATTTGTGCCATAATGTAGTTTATGATGATTGTTGATGTTGTTGGGTTGTTGTTGTTGATATTTTGAGCCGAGATGATTCTCGGGGATGTCATATGTATAGGGGAAGTGCTGCCGAAATTTCGGTAGACCAACATGACCTTAAGTGGAATACTTAGAATCTATGACTTACCTTTTGGTAATCTTGACCATTTGTAGATTCTGGACGAAACGGGAATTGAGTTTAAGCGAGCGTAAGACGCGCGTAAGGTATGTAAAGCCTACCTTTCCTTCTTTTGGCATGTCCTAGTCATACTAGGTTAAAATCGGAACCTCGGGAATAACTCTGCTCTTGGAAATCCGAGTTAAATTTCGAGTACTATTCATTCAGCGCAATTGAATTATAATTCCTATATTTGACTAAAAGAATGCGCAAACCTTTGTAACCTTCACAAATGTATTTGATTTGCTCCGAAACTCTTGTGAATGACTTTAGGAAGCCTAATGGTTGAAATTTAGGTCCGCCGCCTCAACTTGGCTCGAGGTGGGCCCGCAAGTCCCGAGAACATCCTTAGTTGGCTTGTTTGCTTCATTTTTGTACAATATGAAAAAGGAAATGTTCGCCTATGATTGTGAAGTCCGGTTGAAATGTCCTATAATGTTATTTGAGCGTCCTTCGCTATGTATGATATTAAATTTTTCTGAGAATGACCTACGATGCATTTTTTGAAAAATTGATAACTTAAGAGTTCACGACTTTTGCACCTTAATCTCGATTAACTCGATATTTATTTTTGAACTTATGATACTAATGTATATGCTTATGAGAATTATGCGCCGAGTTATGGAATTTACTTTTAATATGCATTATGGTTTCTGCACTGCTCTGCTCGTGCCAGTGATTATGATTTCGTTCGCCGGTACCCGGGCCGGCTTTGTAATCGTGCGCCTTATGATAAATTCGGCAGTATGTTGTGTTTCGGTTTCCGAGACCTCGCCATAGGGCCGGTTACCGTATACGGAGTTATGCTGTGATATGGCTAATGATATGATTTGTTTTGCTGACGCGAGACGTCGCGATATGATATGTGTGTGATATGATATGTTTGGGGTTTGTACGGAGATTTGAAACCTTCTGGAGTATGTTGTGTTGTGGCACCAGTGTCGGGTGGTAGCCACGTTCCTGAGCGTTATGCCCGATTTTGATTTGCATTATTTGTATATGTTTCTGTACAGGTTTGATTCTTGATTTGGTATTTCTTCTTGTACTCATATTTCACCTGCAGTTTGAATTTCTGTACTCTATGCTTTACATACTCAGTACTTCTTTCGTACTGACCCCCTTTCTTCGGGGGCTGTGTTTCATGCCCACAGGTACTGATATACGTCCAGGAGACCCACCAGTGTAGGCTACGTACTCGCTGTCTTGGATTGCTCCTTTTGATCCGGAGCCTGTTTATTGGTATATATGCTTTTGCTATGTATATGCTTTTGTACATTCGGACTATCTGGGTACGACGGGGCCCTGTCCCGTCATATGTTTCTGTTCGGAGTCTGTAGAGGCCTGTAGTCATCTATGTGGGTCGAGGGTCCTATGTATATTTGTTTTGGTCGTGACTTGTATCTTTATGCGGTCCTGTTTGGTCTGGAGGCCATAGCGGCCCATATGTCCGCTTATGTGTTTATATGTGTTCGGCGATGCATATTCCGCCGCTCTCCTGATTTTGATATGGCATCTTATGTCCGCGACCGCTTAAATTGGTATTTATTTTTATATCCGCTTTAATTATTGAATATAATATCGGAGCTAGGATAAATTATGATGATTTGATATGAGTATCCGTTTGGTATCCAAAAAGGGCGCCAGTCACGGCCCACGGGGCTGGGTCGTGACATTACAACTCCATTTAAATCATTAAACCTTCATTTTACATCATAGAATCCATCACAACGACAACCAAAATACTAGGTAAATTTGATTCATTCTTCCTGCACCAAAGCAGCCCACTCACGGCCAAACCCCCACACACAACATTTCATGATTTTCATCTATTTCCATACGCTACCATATGTCCAAAACATCCATAAAACATGTAAAAGAGGATAGAACCTTACCTTCCTCCACTTGACTTCACCACTCTCTCTCTCGGCCAAGGTTCCACTTGCAAGAACGGATGGTTTTCTTATTCCAACAACTACTCCACATCGTAGAGGACCTTCCACTTAGGAAAGGCTAGGAGGAAATAATTTTCTTGATCAAAATTGAAGGGCACCACTTTCGGCCAGCCCTTGGCCGAAAGTCTCTCTCTCTCTTTTCTCCATCTTTCTTAAATTTTCTCAAGTTTAAAATGATGAGTAATGCCTTGTGTTGACATTACTTATATATATATATATATATATATATATATATATATATATATATATATATATATATATATATATATATATATATATATATATATATATATATAAGCATGGCACATGGCCGGTCATGCCCCTATATTTTTTCTCCAATTTTCTAGAATTCTCTTAAGTGGTCAAAGATGAATTCTAGTTTTGCATGGTCATGAATTATATACATATATTTATACATGCCCCCCTACAAATATAAAATGAGAACATGGCCCCCTTGATGGCTTGAAACCATTGGCTAGCCATGTGTGGGTCCCACGGCCACATGGCTAGTTGTGGCTATTTTATGAAATGATTTGTTTAAATTCTTGGCCCTTAATTTTCCTTATTCCAATTTTGCCCTTAATACTCCATACCAATAAAAGGATGAATATGCAACTTATGCATTCCTAACAAAACCGAAAAAAAAATATAACCTTGTCCTTGACTTTCCGCAATTTACTCGGAATATCCCATTGTACAAAATACGGGATACAACACGGTATATATATGATTATTTCACCGAGTCCCTCACTATAGGGCCGGGTACGGTATATATATATATATGATGACATGATGATATGATGACATGATAATACGATGATTTTATCTACTGAGTCCCTCACGGGAGGGCCGGGACACGTTATGTATGCATATGTACAAGATGATTATGCACTTATGTTTCTAAGTCCCATAATGAACTGGATATGATATGGACATGCATGATTTATGTTTCAGAGGCAAGCCTCATGATTTTCTATACTCCTTATTTCGGTATGATCCTGTTTACTGTATCTCATGCTTTACATGCTCAGTACATATTCCGTACTGACCCCCTTTCTTCGGGGGCTGCGTTTCATGCCGCGCAGGTGTATACAGATGAGAAGAAGATGTACCAGCTGGATTGGCGAGCTCCATTTCCTCCGGAGTGCTGCCGAGTCAGAGTATCTATGTTATGGTATCTTGAGTTATGTTAGAGACTTTGCAGACAGAGTCATGTATATAATATGTCAGTTTTGTAAGCGGCTCTGTAAGCCGATGTATCATTATGCATTATATTACAGTTTCGTATGATTACAGATTTTCCTCGATTTGAGAAAGACGAAATGCATATTTGTTTTGAAAAGTTTACATTGTGCACTCATTTCATGGTTTGAGGGCCCAGTATGATTATGAGTAACACGAGAGTCAGCGGGTTCGCTCGGCCCTAAGTAAGGGTCGGGTGCCCATCATGCCCTGTCGAAAATTGGGATGTGACACCTCTGGATCACAATCTGCACTTAAAAGAATGCAGCAAGGTAGTATCAGTACAAACACTATGTACCAGTAGATATCATAGGCCGACTAAGATTAGTATCATGCATAAAATCACGAAATCAATAAAATAGACAGATAGGCACAACAACACATAACCACAAGAAAGTATCAACAAGAATCATTCCACTGGATTAAGATAAGCCCACACAACCAACAGTCAATAAAAGTAACTCTAATCATGTAATCACCAACACAGCTGTATCTCACGAATTATCTCACTCGGTAACATATCCGTACACACATGCCAAATAATAATGTTTGCCCAATTAGCCATGAGTCTGATGTAATGCAACAAATAATAAAAGTATCTCAACCGTGTACACACATGCTAAATGGTATTGTTTTTCCCAGTTAGTCATGACCTGCAGGGGACCCATGGTGTCCATGTACCATTCGCTCCGGAACTGACCTCGGATCACGAGCTCACAACTAGGCCACATCCTCACCCCCTGTCAAATGTGTCTTTTCATATTTATATTATTTGTATCATCACAATGTATTTCCGTTCCACAATCAATTAAGGAATGTGAACAATCAATAGATCAATATTAGGGAACACAAGTGTTATATCCCGTATTTTGAACAACGGGACAACATGAGTGAATTACGATAAGTTAGGGACAAGGCTATCCCGGGAGACTTTTGTTTGTTTTAAAGGCTTGAGTTGTGTATGAATTTAATGTCATGAAAATGTTAAGGAAACATTGGAGTCATATTCCATTTTTAGTAAGTGTGCTATTTTTGGAAAGTTTGAAAATTCAAAAAAAAAAAATAATAAAAGCACCATGTGGCCGGCCACCTTGGGTGGGCCATGGACACATGGATGGTTAATACTTGGTATAATAAAAGATGACTTAGTCATCTTATGAGCCATTTCAACACTTAGAATTTTCAAGAAAACTCAAGAAACTTTGGAGAAGAGCAAGAACAAGAGGGGTTCGGCCATAGCTACAAAACTCAAGCCAAAAATTTAGCCATGAAAAAAAATAAATTCTTCAAGCAAACTTGCTAATTCAAGAGTGCTCATTAACGTGGAAGTGTTGTTGAAAGCGTTAGATTGCTCGTTTTCTCTATCTACCACTTTAGGCAAGTTGTGGAGTTGAAGAAGAAAGGTGAGTTTAATCTTGTTTTCATATGTTATAGATGGTTTATATTTGTTGTGGTATGCTAAAATGAAAGAAATTCATGATAGGAATCAAGTTAGAGTTGGGCCGTGTATATAGGGTTTTGGCCGTGTGTGTGTGTGTTGGAATATAAGCAATGTATTAATGTTAATTAGCATGTTTTGAATGTTGTAGTGTGAAGAAAAGAACGAAATTCATCTTTAGGTGTGTGTTGGGTGTTGGCCGAATGCCCCCCCCCCCCCTTTTGTGTGGATTGAAAATGAACGAATTGTCGTTAGTAATATCGTTGTCGTCGTTATGGATTTTATGAGGAAAAATGCAAGTTTAATGACTCAAAATAATGTTATGTTGGTTATGGGATGATTTGGGAGTTTATGCGAATTTTATGTGATTTTTGTATTTATGAGAATTGCATTGTTAATGTGTGGATTATTAGTGTAATTCATGAATTTGGAAGGAAAGAATGTAGATCATGTCGTTTTCGGGTTTGGAGACAAATTCGGGTGAGTTGGAGCCTTATTTGGGTTGGTTGGAAAATTGTATGAATTGTTTAAAATGTTCTTGAATATTGTTTAAATGGTTTTGGATTAGTAATCGAATGTATAAACGCGGATATTAGATTGAACGTAAGTAGTTGAAGTGACTATATTATGAGTGTTGTTGAATGTTGTGGGAATATTATGAACGTTGTTGAAGTCATGTAGAAAGAACTATTAATGTTGGAATGTATCGTGAATTGATTATTGATATTGTAGGTTGGTTGTTGGTTTGGTTGTTGTTGAAATTAGCCGAGTTGAAATCTCGGGGTTGGTGTATTTATAGGGGAAATGCTACCGAAATTTCTGTAGAATTTAATGTTCGTTTGAAATTGAATGCCTAAATGCTTATGGCTAATGTTTGGTACATTGGCATTATGTAGATCTTGGAGCATCCGAGAGTTGAGGCTTGACTTAGCTTGCGAGCGGACGAGGTATGTAAGACATCACTTTCTCTTCTTTCGCATGTCTTAGTGCTACTAGGCTATGACCCGAGCCTCGGGGTAATTCCGCTCTTAGGATCCGAGCTTAGAGATGTACCTTATTCACTCTTAAAGGCTTACTTTTTAATGTAACCAAACTAAGGTTCTTATGTTTTCAAAAGATTGAATTTCAAAAGTCTTATAAAGAATTTTGCTACTAAAAGGTTCCGAACTTCAAACGCTCGTAACTTTTGCCGATGAGCTCGGATCGCCCCGAAACATAATAGGTAACTTCATAAGACATAACGTTCCCCTAACTCTCGTAGTCGGGCTCGGATGGGGTCGGCACCCGTCCGTGGGGCCCGCGGTTTTTTTATGCTTATCCTTAATGACCTTTGGAAAAATTTAATACTATTTTCACTTTGACTTCCGCATATGGATTTCTTACTCACTTAATGAGTTATAAGTATGATTTTATGCATATGGTTACTCACGACTCCGCTCGTGCTTATGATTATTGCCTCGTTCACCGGATCCCGGGCCGGTTATATTTCGTGCGCATTATGATACATTCCGGTGTGATGCTGTGTTACGGTTCGCCGAGCTCCTCCTCAGAGGGGCGGGTTCCATTTATACTTGGTGTTATGCTGTGCTACGGCGTTATGGTGTGTTACGGGATATGTCGGGTTACGGAGATATGAAATCCTCTGGTGTGATGCTGTGGTATGGCGCCATCGACAGGCGGGCGACCATCGTTCTAAGAGCCTATGCATGATTTATATTTTAACCAAATATTTGACATTTTGCATATCATATCTATTTTCTGTATTTTGTTATTATGGTTCTGTATTTCTGCTTTACATACTCAGTACATATTCCGTACTGACCCCCTTTCTTCGGGGGCTGCGTTTCATGCCCGCAGGTACAGACGCTCAGCTTGGGGATCCACCCGCCTAGGACACCTATTCTGCTATCTGGGAGTGCTCCTTCGTTCGGAGCCGATATTTTGGTATATATACTTTTCTGATGCATATGTATATCTATTTATTCAGGGGTACGACGGGGCCCTGTCCCGTCATATGATTTTGTTACTCTGTTTAGAGGTCTGTGGACATGTCTGTGGGTATAGCTATATCTGTACAGCTATGTGTGTGTGTTATATGTTTTGGGCGGTCCACCCGCCACAGCAGCCTAGTCGGCTTGCCTTTGTGCATATTTCGAGACTCTGTACATTATGACAGCCTAGCCGGCTTTTCTGACATATGTTGACTATTTTGTGATAATCTGAGGCTATATGCGATTATGTATGATTGTGCGAGATAGTATGCTAATTCTGAGTGTCAAGTGCGTACGAGTGTCCAATTCGGACACAAGTCACGGCCTACGGGGTTGGGTCGTGACAAAAGTGGTATCAGAGCGGTTCGTCCTCGGAATGTCTACAGACCGTGTCTAGTAGAGTCCTGTTTATCGGTGTGTTGTGCACCACATCTATAAACAGGAGGCTACAGGACATTTAGGATATTATCTATCTTTTTGATCTTAGATCGTGCGATAGAGCGGTATTATTAGGATGACCTCTTTCTAACGAACTGTTATGTTTTCAGCGATGCCTCCGAGAAAGGCGACAGCTGCCCAGAAGGGCAAGTCTACCGGCCAGGAGAGACCGCAGGGCCCGAGAGTTACTAGGGCCCGTGTTCGCCTCGAGCCGGAGATTGTGCCCCGGTCGCCGCCCGGCCACTCCATCACCGTCGAGGGGGCACGTAGCAAAGAATACGCGGGGACGCAGGCGGCTCCACCAACCGCCCCCGAGGTTCGAGTGCCGAGCCTCCGCCCTCGGCCCGGGGGCGGAGGGACGTGCTATGAGGGATGCTGTTCGGCTATTGACCGCACTAGTAGCAAAAGGGGTGTCTAGAGACGGATCGTAGATGATTATGCAGAGAGCGGACGTGACAACGGAGGGCTCGCTATTTCTCGACCCGTAATCCGCCGCAGTTCTTCGGTCAAAGCCCGAGGAAGACCCTCGCGAGTTTATCGTACGATGCGGCAGTACGCCGCGGCTTGTCGTGCTTCCAAGACCGAGTCGGAGAGTTGGCGTCTTATCGGTCGCACGATATAGCGACGATTGGTATGAGTCACGGGAGCCGTCAAGGAGGTGGGGGTGCTTCGCGGCCCATCTCAGGGATGAGTTCACGAGAGGCCTTCGGCCATTTTCTGCCCCCGAGACTAGGCGAGCCGGGGTTCGCAGTATTTTACACATTTGAGGGCGAGGGCGGTAGGGGTGTCACCGGAGAACGGCTGGGAGTTTGATTCCTTGCCGATACGCTCCTCATATTGTGGCTAACATGGTCGATCGAGTGCACCGATGTGATGGGGCTGGATACTTATTTGATTGATAGGGCCGCATTTCGCGATGGCTTCCCGGCCGTAAGACATTACACGGTACGATGTGCTTACGCCCGGGGGCATGGAGGAGCGACACGAGGGGGCGCCGGCCGGCGTGAGTTATGACGGGAGCCGGCCAGAGGGCTAGGTCAGCCCCGAGTACCCCGAGATTTCGAGGCGACAGGCCTCGGCCCGAGTACGACGGTTCCTCCCCGGCGGCCGGAGTACACCCCTCACGCCCCCACAAGCAGAGACCCGACAAAGGCGGATATTCGGAGCGGGTCGAGCTCCGTGGCTTCGTGCCCGCACACGAGCGCAGGTACCGGTCGATTCGAGGCCACCCGTACCTCCGTGTTCCCACCGTGGGAGACACCACCTCGAGAGTGCTATCGGGCTGCTGTGTGCTTGCTTTGTTTGCGGCCGCCGGTGGCCACCTTATGAGAGATTGCCCGCGTGGGGGTAGTGCAGGTGGTGCGGCGCAGCCTACGCTGTGTTCGTGTGCTGGTTCATCTTCATAATCGCAGCGCGCGCCCGCGGGGCGAGGTATGCCGCACCGGCGGTCGCGGTAGAGGCCGTGGCGGAGCGCCCGCCTAGCGATCCTTCGAACCGCATATATGCTTTGGCCGGCCGGCCGGACCGGAGGCGTCGCCTAACGTGGTTGCTGTACATTATTGGTTTTCTCTCGAGCTGTATATGCAAAGATAGATCCCGGTTCTACTTTATCATATATTTCCCTCTTGTTGCTAATAAAATTGGAATAGAATCAACCAATAGAACCATTTGAGGTAGCCACTCCGGTGGGGGATTCTATTATAGCCAGACATGTATATAAAGATTGTTCGATAATTATCTCGTGATCGTTGCACTAAGCGATTTGATAGAGCTAGATATGATCGAATTTGATGTTATTATGGGTATGGACTGTCTGGCTTCTGGTTATGCTAATGTTGATTGTCAAAAGAAAATAGTCCGCTTCCAATTCCCAGGCGAACCGGTTATAGAGTGGGCAGGTAATACAGCATCGCCGAGGGGTAAGTTTATTTCATACCTCAAGGCAAGAAAAATGATCAGAAAAGGCTATATTTATCATCCGGTTCGCGTGCATGATCTAAAAATCGAAACACCGACTATTCATCCGTCCCAAAGGTTAATGAATTCCCAGATGTATTCCTAGACGAGCTTCCAGGTCTTCCTCCTGAACGGGAGATAGAATTCACGATAGATCTGCTGCCAGACACTCAGCCTATATCTATTCCCCCGTACAGAATGGCACCGGCAGAATTAAAAGAATTAAAAGAGCAGCTGAGAGATTTACTAGAGAAGGGCTTTATCCGACCCAGCACGTCACCCTGAGGAGCACCGGTATTATTTGTGAGGAAGAAAGACGGGTCGCTGCAGATGTGTATTAATTATCGGCAGCTGAATAAGGTAACTATAAAGAATAAATACCCCCTCCCCAAGATTGACGATTTGTTTGACCAGTTGCAGGGAGCTAAATGTTTTTCAAAAATAGACTTTGCGGTTGGTTACCACCAAAGTGCGAGTACGGAGGCGTATATTCCCAAGACATCATTCAGACCGGTATGGACATTATGAATTCAAAGTTATGTCTTTTGGGGTCGACGAATGCTCCGGCCGGTATTCATGGATCTTATGAATCGGGTATTCGAGACCGTTCTTGGATATGTTCGTGATCGTATTTATTGATGATATTCCGGTTTATTCTCGGTCGAAGAAGAGCACGTGGATCATCCGAGGGCGGATTGGGTACTTCGAAGATCGAAATTATATGCAAAATTTTCTAAATGTGAATTCTTGCCGACATCGGTGGCATTCTTGGGACATATTATTGGAGCCGACGGCGCATCCCAGGTGGATACCCGCAAGATCAAAGTTCGTGAAGAATTGGCCCCGCCTGGCAACGCCGACAGAGGTACGTAGCTTCCTGGGATTGGCTGGTTATTACAGAAGATTTGTGGAGAAATTTGCTTCAATATCAGCGCCTTTAACAAGGCTAACTCGTAAGGGAGCCAAATTCCGGCGGACGGATGCTGTTCAGAACGAAGCTTCGCCTTCGAAGGAAAAATTGACTACGGCCCGGATCCGACACTTCCCGAAGGACCGGATGGGTATGTTATTTATTGTGATGCTTCGTGTTGGACCGGGTTTTGTATTAATGCAAAGACGGCCGAGTCATAGCATATATGCTTCCCGACAGCTCAGAAAGCATGAAAAGAATTATCCCACTCATGATCTGGAGCTCGCAGCGGTAATTCATGCTTTGAAGATATGGAGACACTACTTATATGGCATTCATGTTGATATTTATACCGATCATAAGAGCCTCCAATATATCTTTAAACAAGGAGAGCTGAATCACACAAGGAGATGGTTAGAGTTGCTGAAAGATTATGATGTTGATATTCTATACCATCCGGGAAAAGCCAATGTTGTAGCAGATGCCCTCAGCCGTAAATCTATGGGTAGCCTAGCGGATGTGCCATCAGAAAAGAAAGAAATGGTTCGTGAAATTCATCAGCTGGCAAGTCTTGGAGTCCGTTTGGCCGAATCTGGGGATACTGGGATTTTGTTCGTGAAGTTCTTTGAATCTTCTATTCGGAAGAAATAAAGCGCCGTCAATATGAAGATCCTGTTCGGTGCGACGCAGACACCGTGCCCCATGAAAAGGAGAAGACGCCGTTCGAGATTACACCAGATGGGGTATTATTACACAGGGGCAGACTGTGCGTACCTGAGGTTGCTGAGCTACGGCGACAGGTTATGGGCGAGGCACATTACGCCCGTTATTCTGTTCATCCAGGAGCTACAAAAATGTATCATGATCTCAGGTGTCTGTACTGGTGGGACGGTATGAAAAAGGATATCGCAGAATTCGTGGCTCAGTGCCCAAATTGCCAGCAAGTCAAGATTGAGCACCAGAAACCCAGCGGGCTATTGCAGGAGATGGAGATTCCGACGTGGAAGTGGTAAATAATTAATATGGACTTCATCACAGGTTTGCCCCGCACTCCACGGAGGTATGATTCCATCTGGGTTATCGTTGACAGGCTGACAAAATCAGCCCATTTTCTTCCGGTCAGGACTACTTATTCGGCTGAGGATTATGCCAGATTATACATTAAGGAGATATTAAGACCTCACGGAGTTCCCATATCTATCATCTCCGACAGAGGTGCCCAGTTTACAGCTAATTTTTGGAGACCATTTCAGGAAGGGTTAGGGACCCAGGTGAGTCTTAGCACAACATTTCATCCTCAGTCCGATGGACAGGCCGAGCGTACTATCCAGACGCTAGAAGATATGTTACGGGCCGTGTTATTGATTTCGAGAGGTAGTTTGGGATGATCATCGCCATTGATTGAATTTGCTTATAATAATAGCTACCATTCCGGTATTCGAGATGGCACCGCACGAGGCTTTGTACGGCGAGAAAATGCAGGTCACCAATTGGGCGGTTCGATGTTGGAGAAACTAAATTAATTGGCCCGGATACGATCCGACAAACGGTAGACAAAGTGAAGTTTATCCGGGAGAGATTATTAGCGGCCCAGAGTCGACAGAAATCGTATGCAAATAATCGACGTCGGCACTTGGAATTTCAGGTTGGTGATTGGGTATTCCTGAAGGTATGTTATAGCCCGTCCTTTTACGTTGGAATATTCCAAAGTCGTCGGGGAAAGTTAAGGACAAGACTACGATCTAAAATAATTTTAATGAACGAGTTGGTTATGAATATTATTTATGAATATTATTGGACGAAAATATTGAGAAAGGCTAGGGGCAAGAAGAGAAATTCGCAAAATGGGCCGTGAAAATAATGTGGAAGGATAGGGACAAAATGGTAATATTAAGGAAAGTCAAGGGGTAAAATAGTAATTTCACCAAGTTCAAGAAAAAGTCTTGAAAAGGGGCCAAAGCTTATGTGGCAAGACATTTAGTCTTCTTGGATTAAATTTTAAGAAATTTCAAGAAAAGTCTAGAAAAAATAAAGAAAGAGAGGAAAAATCAAGAAAAAAAGAAGAAAGCTCTAGAAGAGGAAGAAGAGAGGGACATAAGACCATACTTGAGGGACTAACTAATAAATATGGAAAGTAGGGGGAGACATGCATATATATATTTGAGGTCATCTTTTTAGTTGAAGAAATAAGAAAGGAAAAAAAAAAAAAAGATGAAGAGAGAGATATATAGTAGTATTCGGCCATGGCTCCAAAAATGGGAGCCATGGAAGATGATCAAAATATATTATTTTCTTCCACTTTTCCTACCTAATTAAAGGTCCTCAACAACATGGAGTGGTTGTTGGAACAAGCAAAGCATTTGTTGTGCAAGTTTGGAGCCTAGTCAAGTAAGAAGAAGTTAAGGAAAAAGGTATGTATTCAATCTTCTTTCACATGTTTTGGATGGTTGTGAGTATTGTAGTATGTAGAAAGGGGTGAAAATCATGAGAATATGAATGTTGTAAAGTGGTCGTGTGTATGGTGTATGTGTGATTGAGCCGTGTGTGTGTGTTATGTTGCATGGAAGGTTGAGTTAATTTCATGTAGTGCGTTTCTTGTTGTGAACATGTATAGAAAATATGAGAAATCCATGGAAATATATGCATGCATGGTGGCCGAATATAGTGGGGGTGTAGGATAAACGAATTGATTTTTGTTTGGTAACTTGGTTGTTGTGTTGTGAATTATATGATGAAAAATGAATGCTCAATGATTCATGATTGAATTTGTGGTGTTGCGGGCTGTTTTGGAAGATTGATGTGATTTTAATGTGACTTTGTGAGTTTATGAAAATATGGTTGAAGACGTATGGATTGTTGACGTAGTATATGAATTTGGAAGAAAGAAACATATTATTGTTGTGTTTATGGAATTGGTAGTGTCGGGTAAAGTAGCATATGGGTTGGAGTGTTTGAATATGGTATAGATTACTTGGAATGCTTGTAAATCGTGTTTAAATGGCCTCGGATTAACACTTGAATGTATGATCAATGGTGTTGGTTGGAAGGTACGTAGTTAATTGAATATGCGTGAAATATTGGCGAATTGTATAGATAGAAATTATTAATGTTAGAATGTGTTTGAATTACCTATGGATTGTTGGCATTGTGGTTGATATTGTGGCCGAGTTCCATTCTCGGGTTGTTGTTGTTGAATTGGGCCGAGCCATATTCTCGGGACGGTGTATTTACGGGGGAAGTGCTTTGCAGAAATTTCGGTAGCCAAGTGTCATTTGAAGAATCCGGTTCTAAGTGCACTAATCAAGTTTTGGTAAACATGACCAAATCGTAGATTTTGGCGGATTTGCGACTTGGATTTGGAGTAGTAGAAGGAGCGAGAAAAGAGGTATGTAAGACTTCACCCTTCTTTCTATGGCATGTCTTAGACGTACTAAGTTGGATACGGGCCTCGGGGACTATTCCTTTTCTCGAAATTCAAGATTGAAATTCGTTACTATTCATTCAGTAGAATTGAACTAGGAATGGTGCGAAATGTTGGAAAACTTCTTAGACCTCTAGAACTTGCATAAATGAGACCCGATTACTTTAAAACTCTCATAGGTAATGTCATGAAACGTGTTATACGTAAATTATGTACGCTATCTCATTCGGCCCGAGGTGGGCCCATTGTACCCGGATTTTCCCTATCGCTTCATTTGGCTTGTTTTGGAGTAGAATCCTAAGGAAACTTTTGATCCTCATCCCGATTATCAAATGATAAGTACGACAAAGACGATTCTTGACTAAGGTGAAGAATATAATCTTATAACAATAACGATTTCTTGATATCACAACTCTAACATAGGAATGACTGTTATAACGGTTCTAAGTAGATGAAACTATACCTTATGCTCCTATTTGATGTTTTTTTCTCATAAATGACACTTTTCATCGGTAACTTCGCTTTGTGATACACGTATATGTGCATGCTGTTTATATGATACTTGTATATGTGGGGAATGGGGAGGGCAAGCGTGTCCACCGATTCGGGCCCGGCTTATCATCCGGACGCGGGATGCCACACGCGGATATGGGGAGAGCCATACGCGGCACACACACACACACACATGTGATGCATGATATATATATAATCTTTGGGGACACACACGGGGGAGGGGGGTGGGAGAGCCGATGTATTCGGCGTACGTGAACGTAAGCAAAGGACACCGTTTTACGAAATGTTCGTTTTTACGTATATGTGATATATATATGGTATATTGGGACAACGTTGTTGGGGAGGGGGGTTGGGAGAGCCGATGAATTCGGCGTCTGTAAATGTGAGTAAAAAGTACCGTTTTCCGAAAGGTATCTGTTTCTATGTACAAGAATAAGAAACACCGTTTTAAAAAAAAAAAAAAAAAAAGAAAAGAAAAAGAAGCTAGGCATGCATGGTATCCGCCTCAGCGGCACGCATACGTACAGGTTACTCCTTTATCCTATGATACAGTCTATGGTTCCATATAGTTATTATTTATGCCGAGGTTACAGCTTTACACGCAATATGTTCCAACTGTACAGATACAGCTTTCCATGATATGGCTCATACGTACTGAATACTCTCTTTACATAATATGCTCTACAGCTTTTCCTATATTGTTACTGTTCATGTCTTGCATACTCAGTACAATGCTCGTACTGACCCCTCTTCTTCGGGGGCTGCGTTCATGCCGCGCAGGTACATCCAGACGGGTTGAAGTTAATATAGAAGACGTTCCGGCGAGGTTGGCAAGCTCCATTTGGCACGGAGTGTAGCCGAGTCGGAAGTACACGTGCCGAGATTTCGATTACGGTTAGAGACTTTGCGGACGAGTCGTGGGTACCGATGGGCTCCATAGGCCAATGTGCCGGTTATATTATGATATGAGTTTTATTCGGTCACAAATTCGATTTGCTTGAAAAACAACGAAAAGATTATTTTAGTGAGCCTTGTCATGTATATTCGACTTAGAAAAAAAAAAAAAAAAAAAAAAAAATTACGCATGGAATAAGAGTCAGAGGGTTCGCTCGGCCCTAGGTAAGGGTCGGGTGCCCATCACACCCTGATCAAGATTGGGGTGTGACAAAGTGGTATCGGAAAGCCAGGTCGGTCCAAGGGTTGTCTGCAAAGTCGTGTCCGGTAGAGTCCTGTTTATGGGTGTGAAGCCGGCCACATTTATAAACAGGAGGCTGCGGGGCATTTAGGAATGGTTGACCTTCTTTCTGTTATTAGATCGTGCGATAGAGCCAAGACATAGGAAATAAGATTCCTTATATTAATCGTTGATTTTCGCAGGCGCCCAGTATCGGCGGAGAAAGGCGAAGGATGATATGGAAGTCAAAGAAGTGAGACTGAATGGATGTATTTGTTCTGTTATGTGGAGCTGGGCGCCGGACAGGAAATAGTTATACATATAAGCGGAAGGTGAGTATCAGGAATTAGAAAGGGCAAAACGGTCATTGTAGAAGAAAGGACGTATTACGAAAATACCTCGGAAGCTGTAAGACTTCGATGTGCCCCAGAGCATGTAATAAAGGTCGTGTGAGGAAGCGGACGCGAAAATATCGGTGTTAAGGCATCGAATTTCAGCAAAGTTTCGAGGTTAAGCGTGCTCGGTGGGAGCAATTTCGAGATGGGTGACCCCAGGGAAGTTTACAAGAAATTTTACATAATCGGACATATGAGACAAATGAAAAGCTACGAGTGACCTAAGGGGAATCAAAGTATACGGAATTGCTAGAAGCTATACGAGGTCACATAAAATGAGGTAGACTAGACTGGGGAAGAGACAGGGAGTGCGGCACGGCTCGGAAATTAGGATAGGCTTGAATAGTGTTCGGAAGTATTCTGTGGGTTAGTCAATAGTAGTTATATATACGAATGTATGAAATATCTCATGTATAATTGTATCGGTGGACATGCAAGTCCCAGCAACCGAAGCTATGGTAGGGAAAGTATTGATCACGCATGGGAATCGAAGCTCGAGTGACAACAACGGTAAATAGTACGAGTCTTTGCAAAGGTAGACTATATTGTTTTATTACGATTGAAACTTGAGAGTCTAGTATGGTGATAATTGGAAAGGAAAGAGAGAGTGTTGAAAGAAAGTAAAGAGACCAAAGTGCGGAAAAAGGTGAAAAGTAAAGAGTTCCCGATATGTGAGGTACAGGATTGGAAGGAAGGCGAGGAATAAGGTATCAACAAAGACTTCATAAAAGGACTATCGGCATATAAGGAGCCCCTTAACGGGGGGGAGACCGAGGAGTTCGATTAAGAGGAAAATAAGGTAAAGGATAAGGAACGGGCATAAAGGAAAGAGTAGCTATAAAAGAAACCCTCCTAGAGTATTATGACGCCCATAAGGCCAGTTGAACATTCGAGGACGAATGTTCCAAAGGGGGAGGATGTTATAGCCCGTCCTTTTACGTTGGAATATTCCAAAGTCGTCGGGGAAAGTTAAGGACAAGACTACGATCTAAAATAATTTTAATGAACGAGTTGGTTATGAATATTATTTATGAATATTATTGGACGGAAATATTGAGAAAGGCTAGGGGCAAGAAGAGAAATTCGCAAAATGGGCCGTGAAAATAATGTGGAAGGATAGGGACAAAATGGTAATATTAAGGAAAGTCAAGGGGTAAAATAGTAATTTCACCAAGTTCAAGAAAAAGTCTTGAAAAGGGGCCAAAGCTTATGTGGCAAGACATTTAGTCTTCTTGGATTAAATTTTAAGAAATTTCAAGAAAAGTCTAGAAAAAATAAAGAAAGAGAGGAAAAATCAAGAAAAAAAGAAGAAAGCTCTAGAAGAGGAAGAAGAGGGACATAAGACCATACTTGAGGGACTAACTAATAAATATGGAAAGTAGGGGGAGACATGCATATATATATTTGAGGTCATCTTTTTAGTTGAAGAAATAAGAAAGGAAAAAAAAGAAGATGAAGAGAGAGATATATAGTAGTATTCGGCCATGGCTCCAAAAATGGGAGCCATGGAAGATGATCAAAATATATTATTTTCTTCCACTTTTCCTACCTAATTAAAGGTCCTCAACAACATGGAGTGGTTGTTGGAACAAGCAAAGCATTTGTTGTGCAAGTTTGGAGCCTAGTCAAGTAAGAAGAAGTTAAGGAAAAAGGTATGTATTCAATCTTCTTTCACATGTTTTGGATGGTTGTGAGTATTGTAGTATGTAGAAAGGGGTGAAAATCATGAGAATATGAATGTTGTAAAGTGGTCGTGTGTATGGTGTATGTGTGATTGAGTGTGTGTGTGTGTTATGTTGCATGGAAGGTTGAGTTAATTTCATGTAGTGCGTTTCTTGTTGTGAACATGTATAGAAAATATGAGAAATCCATGGAAATATATGCATGCATGGTGGCCGAATATAGTGGGGGTGTAGGATAAACGAATTGATTTTTGTTTGGTAACTTGGTTGTTGTGTTGTGAATTATATGATGAAAAATGAATGCTCAATGATTCATGATTGAATTTGTGGTGTTGCGGGCTGTTTTGGAAGATTGATGTGATTTTAATGTGACTTTGTGAGTTTATGAAAATATGGTTGAAGACGTATGGATTGTTGACGTAGTATATGAATTTGGAAGAAAGAAACATATTATTGTTGTGTTTATGGAATTGGTAGTGTCGGGTAAAGTAGCATATGGGTTGGAGTGTTTGAATATGGTATAGATTACTTGGAATGCTTGTAAATCGTGTTTAAATGGCCTCGGATTAACACTTGAATGTATGATCAATGGTGTTGGTTGGAAGGTACGTAGTTAATTGAATATGCGTGAAATATTGGCGAATTGTATAGATAGAAATTATTAATGTTAGAATGTGTTTGAATTACCTATGGATTGTTGGCATTGTGGTTGATATTGTGGCCGAGTTCCATTCTCGGGTTGTTGTTGTTGAATTGGGCCGAGCCATATTCTCGGGACGGTGTATTTACGGGGGAAGTGCTTTGCCGAAATTTCGGTAGCCAAGTGTCATTTGAAGAATCCGGTTCTAAGTGCACTAATCAAGTTTTGGTAAACATGACCAAATCGTAGATTTTGGCGGATTTGCGACTTGGATTTGGAGTAGTAGAAGGAGCGAGAAGAGGTATGTAAGACTTCACCCTTCTTTCTATGGCATGTCTTAGACGTACTAAGTTGGATACGGGCCTCGGGGACTATTCCTTTTCTCGAAATTCAAGATTGAAATTCGTTACTATTCATTCAGTAGAATTGAACTAGGAATGGTGCGAAATGTTGGAAAACTTCTTAGACCTCTAGAACTTGCATAAATGAGACCCGATTACTTTAAAACTCTCATAGGTAATGTCATGAAACGTGTTATACGTAAATTATGTACGCTATCTCATTCGGCCCGAGGTGGGCCCATTGTACCCGGATTTTCCCTATCGCTTCATTTGGCTTGTTTTGGAGTAGAATCCTAAGGAAACTTTTGATCCTCATCCCGATTATCAAATGATAAGTACGACAAAGACGATTCTTTGACTAAGGTGAAGAATATAATCTTATAACAATAACGATTTCTTGATATCACAACTCTAACATAGGGAATGACTTTCCTTATAACGGTTCTAAGTAGATGAAACTATACCTTATGCTCCTATTTGATGTTTTTTTCTCATAAATGACACTTTTCATCGGTAACTTCGCTTTGTGATACACGTATATGTGCATGCTGTTTATATGATACTTGTATATGTGGGGAATGGGGAGGGCAACTGTGTCCACCTGATTCAGCTGGCTTATCATCCCGGACGCGGGATATGGGGAGAGCCGTACGCGGCGACTGTTTATGTGATGCATGATATATATATAATATGTTTATGGACACCGTTGGGGAGGGGGGTGGGAGAGCCGATGTATTCGGCGTACGCGTGAACGTAAGCAAAGGACACCGTTTTACGAAATGTTACGTTTTTGTATATGTGATATATATATATGGTATATTGGGACAACGTTGGGAGGGGGGGTTGGGAGAGCCGATGTACTTCGGCGTCCGTAAATGTGAGTAAAAAGTACCGTTTTCCGAAAGGTATCTGTTTCTATGTACAAGAATAAGAAACACCGCTTAAAAAAAAAAAAAAAAAAAGAGAAAAGAAAAAGAAGCTAGGCATGCATGGTATCCGCCTCAGCGGCACGCATACGTATAGGTTACTCCTTTATCCTATGATACAGTCTATGGTTCCATATAGTTATTATTTATAAGAAGTTACCGCTTTACACGCAATATGTTCCTAAGCGTACGGCATACGACTTTCCATGATATGGCTCATACGTACGGAATACTCTCTTTACATAATATGTTTGTCTGACTTTTCCTATGCCTTTATCATGTTCTATTCATGTCTTGCATACTCGGTACAATGCTCGTGCTTGACCCCTCTTCTTCGGGGGCTGCGTTCATGCCGCGCGGTACATCCGGACGGGTTGAAGTTAATATAGAAGACGTTCCGGCGAAGTTGGCAAGCTCCATTTGGCCTGGAGTGTAGCCGAGTCAGAGTACACGTGCCAGGATTTCTGATTACAGTTAGAGACTTTGCAGACAGAGTCGTGGGTACCAGAAGTCAGTCTGTCAGTGGCTCCATAGGCCAATGTGCCAGTTATATTATGATATGAGTTTTATTCAGTCACAAATTCGATTTGCTTGAAAAACAACAGAAAGATTATTTTAGTGAGCCTTGTCATGTATATTCGACTTAGAAAAAAAAAAAATTTACGCATGGAATAAGAGTCAGAGGGTTCGCTCGGCCCTAGGTAAGGGTCGGGTGCCCATCACACCTCGATCAAGATTGGGGTGTGACAAAGTGGTATCAGAGCCGAGTCGGTCCAAGGGTTGTACGCAAAGTCGTGTCCCAGAGAGTCCTGTTTATGGGTGTGAAGCCGGCCACATTTATAAACGAGGAGGCTCGCGGGGCATTTAGGAATTGTTGACCTTCTTTACGTTATTGATCGTGCGATAGAGCCAAGACATAGGAAAGGAAGATTCCTTATATAATCGTTGATCCCGCGCCGAAAGAAGCGGCGGAGAAAGGCGAAGGATGATATGAGAAGTGTTGTTTCGAAAAAGTTAGGGACTTGAGATAGTGACAAAGGTGTAATCGCTACTATATGAGAACCGGAGTCCGGACGGAAATAGTTATACATATAAGCGGAAGATGAACGTATGGGGATCAAAAAGGGCAAAACGGTCATTGTAGAAGAAAGGACGTATTACGAAAATACCTCGGAAGTCAGTAAGACTTCGATGTGCCCCAGAGCATGTAATAAAGGTCGTGTGAGGAAGCGGACGCGAAAATATCAGTGTTAAGGCATCGAATTTCAGCAAAGTTTCGAGGTTAAGCGTGCTCAGGTGGGAGCAATTTCGAGATGGGTGACCCCCTGGGAAGTTTACAAGAAATTTTTCATAATCAGACATATGAGACAAATGAAAAGCTACGAGTGACCTAAGGGGAATCAAAGTATACGGAATTGCTAGAAGCTATACGAGGTCACATAAAATGAGGTAGACTAGGCGGGAAGAGACGGGGAGTGCGGCACGGCTCGGAAATTAGGATAGGCTTGAATAGTGTTCGGAAGTATTCTGTGGGTTAGTCGATAGTAGTTATATATACGAATGTATGAAATATCTCATGTATAATTGTATCGGTGGACATGTAAGTCCCAGCAACCGAAGCTATGGTAGGGAAAGTATTGATCACGCATGGGAATCGAAGCTCGAGTGACAACAACGGTAAATAGTACAGGTCTTTAAGGTAGGCTGCTATTGTTTTATTACGATTGAAACTTGAGAGTCTAGTATGGTGATAATTGGAAAGGAAAGAGAGAGTGTTGAAAGAAAGTAAAGAGACCAAAGTGCGGAAAAAAGGTGAAAAGTAAAGAGTTCCCGATATGTGAGGTACGAGATTGGAAGGAAGGCGAGGAATAAGGTATCAACAAAGACTTCATAAAAGGACTATCGGCATATAAGGAGCCCAAGGGGGGAGACCGAGGAGTTCGATTAAGAGGAAAATAAGGTAAAGGATAAGGAACGGGCATAAAGGAAAGAGTAGCTATAAAAGAAACCCTCCTAGAGTATTATGACGCCCATAAGGCCAGTTGAACATTCGAGGACGAATGTTCCAAAGGGGGGGAGGATGTTATAGCCCGTACTTTGTACGTTTGAATATTCCAAAGTCGTCGGGGAAAGTTAAAGGCGAGACCATTCTCAAAATTATTTTAAACGAGTTGTTATAAATATTATTTATAACTATTATTAGCACGGAAATATTGTGAAAGGTTGAGGGCGAAAAAAGAAATTCGCAAAATGGGCCGTGGAAATAATGTGGAAGGATAGGGACAAAATGGTAATTTCACAAAAGTTCAAGAAAATTCTTGAAGGGCCAAAACTTCAAGAGGAAATGTGGTTTTCTTTTGTTAATTTTCAAGAAAAAGGAAGAAAATCCTAGAAAGTAAAGTAAATAAATAAAGGAGACATTTAGTCTTCTTGGAAAGTGTAAATATGGAAGGACCAATTTCAAGAAAAGTCTAGAAAAGAAATAAAGAAAGAGAGGAAAAATCAAGAAAAAAAGAAGAAAGCTCTAGAAGAGGAAGAAGAGGGACATAAGACCATACTTGAGGGACTAACTAATAAATATGGAAAGTAGGGGGAGACATGCATATATATATTTGAGGTCATCTTTTTAGTTGAAGAAATAAGAAAGGAAAAAAAAAAAGATGAAGAGAGAGATATATAGTAGTATTCGGCCATGGCTCCAAAAATGGGAGCCATGGAAGATGATCAAAATATATTATTTTCTTCCACTTTTCCTACCTAATTAAAGGTCCTCAACAACATGGAGTGGTTGTTGGAACAAGCAAAGCATTTGTTGTGCAAGTTTGGAGCCTAGTCAAGTAAGAAGAAGTTAAGGAAAAGGTATGTATTCAATCTTCTTTCACATGTTTTGGATGGTTGTGAGTATTGTAGTATGTAGAAAGGGGTGAAAATCATGAGAATATGAATGTTGTAAAGTGGTCGTGTGTATGGTGTATGTGTGATTGAGCCGTGTGTGTGTGTTATGTTGCATGGAAGGTTGAGTTAATTTCATGTAGTGCGTTTCTTGTTGTGAACATGTATAGAAAATATGAGAAATCCATGGAAATATATGCATGCATGGTGGCCGAATATAGTGGGGGTGTAGGATAAACGAATTGATTTTTGTTTGGTAACTTGGTTGTTGTGTTGTGAATTATATGATGAAAAATGAATGCTCAATGATTCATGATTGAATTTGTGGTGTTGCGGGCTGTTTTGGAAGATTGATGTGATTTTAATGTGACTTTGTGAGTTTATGAAAATATGGTTGAAGACGTATGGATTGTTGACGTAGTATATGAATTTGGAAGAAAGAAACATATTATTGTTGTGTTTATGGAATTGGTAGTGTCGGGTAAAGTAGCATATGGGTTGGAGTGTTTGAATATGGTATAGATTACTTGGAATGCTTGTAAATCGTGTTTAAATGGCCTCGGATTAACACTTGAATGTATGATCAATGGTGTTGGTTGGAAGGTACGTAGTTAATTGAATATGCGTGAAATATTGGCGAATTGTATAGATAGAAATTATTAATGTTAGAATGTGTTTGAATTACCTATGGATTGTTGGCATTGTGGTTGATATTGTGGCCGAGTTCCATTCTCGGGTTGTTGTTGTTGAATTGGGCCGAGCCATATTCTCGGGACGGTGTATTTACGGGGGAAGTCTTTGCCGAAATTTCGGTAGCCAAGTGTCATTTGAAGAATCCGGTTCTAAGTGCACTAATCAAGTTTTGGTAAACATGACCAAATCGTAGATTTTGGCGGATTTGCAGCTTGGATTTGGAGTAGTAGAAGGAGCAGAAAGAGGTATGTAAGACTTCACCCTTCTTTCTATGGCATGTCTTAGACGTACTAAGTTGGATACGGGCCTCGGGGACTATTCCTTTTCTCGAAATTCAAGATTGAAATTCGTTACTATTCATTCAGTAGAATTGAACTAGAAATGGTGCGAAATGTTGGAAAACTTCTTAGACCTCTAGAACTTGCATAAATGAGACCCGATTACTTTAAAACTCTCATAAGTAATGTCATGAAACGTGTTACACGTAAATTGTGTGCGCCGCCTCATTTGACCCGAGGTGGGCCCATTGTTCCCGGATTTTCCCTATTGTCCATTTGGCTTGTTTGGGAGTAGAATCCTAAGGAAACTTCGATCCTTGTCCCGATTATCAAACGATCCTAATATAAATATGTCTATGATTATCAAGAAAGATAAGTACGACAAAGATGATTCTTTGACTAAGGTGAAGAATATAATCTTATAATGATAACGATGGAGTTGAAAATAAAAATGCGATAGATATGTTACTTGAAAATGAAAATATGGAAATGTTAAACGATTTCTATATTTCATTTATTATAGGGAATGACTGCTATAAAGGTTTTAAGAAGATGAAACTATACCTTATGCTCCTATTGGATGTTTTTTTTTTCTCATAAATGACACTTTTCATTAGTAACTTCGCCTTATGATACACGTATATGTGCATCTTTGTTTATATGATACATGTATATGTGGGGAATGGGGAGGGCAACCTGTGTCCACCGATTCGGTGGCTTATCATCCCCGGACGCGGGATGCCGGACGCGGGATATGGGAGAGCCGTACGCGGCGTACGTATATGATGATATATATTATATAATTGGGACAACGTTGGGAATGGGGGTTGGGAGAGCCGATGTACTCGGCGTACGTGAATGTAAGTAAAGAACACCGTTTTACGAAATGTTCTGTTTTACGTATATGTCATATATATATATGTTGGGACAACCGTTGGGAATGGGGGTTGGGAGAGCCAATGTATTCGGCGTACGTAAATGTAAGTAAAAACACCGTTTTTCGAAATGTTCGTTTCTATGTACAATGTTATAAGAAACACCGTTTTAAAAAAAAAAAGGAAAGAAAAAGAAGCTAGGCATGCATGGTATCCGTTGGGACACGCGGGAATGGGGGTTGGGAGAGCACGATGTACTCGGCTTTATCGCGATGATATATCTATGGTTCCATATAGTTATTATTTATGTTTGGCTACACGTTATTAAGGCACTTATACGATTATATCCATGATATGCTCATATGTTTGTCTTATTATAATATGCTTACTATTCATGTTATTCTTGTTCATGTCTTGCATACTCAGTACAATGCTCGTACTGACCCCTCTTCTTCGGGGGCTGCGTTCATGCCGCGCAGGTACATCCAGACGGGTTGAAGTTAATATAGAAGACGTTCCAGCGAAGTTGGCAAGCTCCATTTGGCCTGGAGTGTAGCCGAGTCAGAGTACACGTGCCGATTTCGATTACGGTTAGAGACTTTGCGGACGAGTCGTGGGTACCGAAGTCGATGCATCGGTGGCTCCATAGGCCAATGTGCCAGTTATATTATGATATGAGTTTTATTCATCACAAATTCGATTTGCTTGAAAAACAACGAAAAGATTATTTTAGTGAGCCTTGTCATGTATATTCGACTTAGAAAAAAAAAATTTTTACGCATGGAATAAGAGTCAGAGGGTTCGCTCGGCCCTAGGTAAGGGTCGGGTGCCCATCACACCCTGATCAAGATTGGGGTGTGACAAAGTGGTATCAGAGCAGGTCGGTCCAAGGGTTGTACGCAAAGTCGTGTCCGGTAGAGTCCTTTTATGGGTGTGAAGCCGGCCACATTTATAAACGGGAGGGTACGCGGGGCATTTAGGGAATTGTTGACCTTCTTTTGTCTTGTGATCGTGCGATAGAGCCAAGTTATAGGAGAAAGATTCCTTATATAAGTCTCCCATGCGACGAAAGAAGCGAGGAGGAGAGATGAAATACGTAAACGGGCAAGAAGTGAGACGTGTTGTTTCGAAAAAGTTAGGGACTTGAGATAGTGACAAAGGTGTAATCGCTACTATTGAGAACCCGGAAGTCCGGGATAGGAGGTAGCCATACATACGTACGGAAGATGAACGTTGGGGATCAAAATGGTAAAATAGTAATTGTAGAGGAAAGGACGGGTTACGAAAATACCTCGGAAGTCACGTAAGACTTCGATGTGCCCCGAGCATGTAATAAAGGTCGTATGAGGAAGCGGACGCGAAAATATCAGTGTCAAGGCATCGAATTTCAGCAAAGTTTCGAGGTTAAGCGTGCTCAGGTGGGAGCAATTTCAAGATGGGTGACCCCCTGGGAAGTTTACAAGAAATTTTACATAATCAGACATATGAGACAAATGAAAAGCTACGAGTGACCTAAGGGGAATCAAAGTATACGGAATTGCTAGAAGCTATACGAGGTCACATAAAATGAGGTAGACTAGACTGGGGAAGAGACAGGGAGTGCGGCACGGCTCGGAAATTAGGACAGGCTTGAATAGTGTTCGGAAATATTCTGTGGGTTAGTCGATAGTAGTTATATATACGAATGTATGAAATATCTCATGTATAATTGTATCGGTGGACATGTAAGTCCCAAAGAACCGAAGCTATGGTAGGGAAAGTATTGATCACGTACGGGAATCGAAGCTCGAGTGACAACAACGGTAAATAGTACAAAGCTTTAAGGTAGGCTTCGCTATTGTTTTATTACGATTGAAACTTGAGAGTCTAGTATGGTGATAATGAAAGGAAAGAGAGAGTGTTGAAAGAAAGTAAAGAGACCAAAGTGCCGGAAAAAGGTGAAAAGTAAAGAGTTCCCGATATGTGAGGTACAGGATTGGAAGGAAGGCGAGGAATAAGGTATCAACAAAGACTTCATAAAAGGACTATCGGCATATAAGGAGCCCCTTAACGGGGGGGAGACCGAGGAGTTCGATTAAGAGGAAAATAAGGTAAAGGATAAGGAACGGGCATAAAGGAAAGACCTTACCTTTCCCTGGGCCCTATTACCCCCCTAAACTTATTTAAAACGGAATAATTACCCCCCTAAATGCTGATGTGGCAAAGAGAGTGTGTTTCACTCTCTTTGAGAGAAGAAAACATAAAAAAAGGGGAAAACTTAATTTTTTTTCTTAAAAATCGCATTTTCTTAAAAATTTGAAAATAAATCTAGTCTTCCACATTTAGTTTTAAAAGGAGGGTTTTCCACATGTTAATAAAATAATTAATTTTTTCAAAATTTTATAAAAATTCAGTTTTTTCACATTTTGGCAAGAAAAACACTTTTCCGTATTTTATTTGAAAAATAAAAGTGTCCTAAGAAAATGAAATCATGAAAATCAAGATTTTTTAAGACATTTTAAAAATAATCAAGTTTTCCATATTTTTAACAAATCCATTTTTCCATATTTAAAAAAAAAAAATCATTTTTCAGCTTTTTTTTTCTTTTTTAAAAAAACGGGTTTTAAAAAAAAAACAAATTTTCAATTTTTTTTTTAAATCCTTTTTTAAAAGAAAATTCAGTTTTTAATCCATGTTTTTACTTTTTTTTTTTTTAAATGGCTTTAAAAAAAAATTAAATTTTCAAATTAAAAAAAAAACGGGTTTTAAAACTCATTTTTTTTAATGAAAATTCAGATTTTTTATTTTATTTTAAAAAAAATTGGCACGTAAGTTTTAAAAATTAAAAAAAAAAAAAAGAAAACAAATAAATACACATGTGGCAAGGAGAGTGTATTTCACTCTCCCATATGAGAGTGGGCATCAGCGTTTAGGGGTAATTATTCCGTTTTAAATAAGTTTAGGGGGTAATAGGACCACGGAAAGGTAAGGAGTGTCGTAGCAAATTCGGGTATAGTTCGGGGGAGTAACGGTGCCTTATCCCTGGAAAATTAATTAAATCAAATGGGCTTGGCCATGTATGGCCAGCCACCCCTCTTTGTTGGGCCTTGATTTTTTTCCTTTTTATTTGAGCCCAATTGGTTATGAATCATATTTCGTAATTTCCGAAACTAATTTTTTTTTCAAAATTCCAATTTTGCCCTTAGCCTTCCCCGACGCTTCCGCGTCCACACTTCTCATAAGCAACAACATATGCATCAAATAAAATCAAAATATGGCCTTATTCCTTACAAGTCACAATTATTCCAAAATTTCCGAATATGTGAAAATACGGGTTATAACACTGCTCCACGATCTATATCTAGCAACAATGATACTATCGTTAATTATACAAACGATTCTCTTAATCGTATAATGATACTTTAACTTATCCTAAACTAAAATGGGCAGCACTTCCCCCGTTCTTCTCATTTTCCCAAACTCCATATATCAACAACAACAAGAAGAACAATCCAACAAGTATATACATCAATAACAAGGTACCATGTAGCAACAACAAGTCACAAACATTTCACGACGAGCGACAAGCCCGAATACGATTATCAAATACACTTTTTCAAATTTTCCCTTCCTTCAAATACTCATCAATGGAAACAACATATGCTTAAGTTACTCCAACAATTTCTAGCCATAAAACAACCCAAAAATATACCTCAAATCAGCCCACGCAACAACAACGATAACTTATCCGATTTCCGCAATTAATTTCGTAGTTCTCATCTCACAATTTAACTATGACCTGGATGAATTTAAATATATCTAGAAGAGGAGAATTCTTACCTTATGTGCCAAGAAATATTCTTCTTCCACCTTACATCACTTTAAAGAAAGCCCGGATTTAACAACACAATAGGAACGGAACAACGAGATTGAAGCGGTACGTAAAATCAGCAAAATAACGTTTTTGTGTATGTGCATATATGTACCTGAACGTATTGTTGCTGCTACCCTCATAATTTTACGATGCAACATGTTTATTTTCTTTAATGCAAAAGTCAAGAAACGTATATAGGTGTTTAAGTGCACCTTTCACTACCTTTAGACGTGTCATTTTGTACATAAATGTACTAATGACTCCTGATATTATTTAGCACCAATATAATGCCACCTATTGGCCTAGTTAGTGCCATGTGTCAGCCACCATAAATATTTAACCACTTAACTCTAATTAATACCATAGGTAATTCCTTACTCCTCACTTTGTTCCAACATTTAACCATTTACCTACATAATTAATTTCTTGACCACAATTCACTCAAAAAAAAATTTATTTCTAATACACTTCATATAGTCATTGTCATGATCATGCGACATAACACTAGTCCATAGCCTCATTTTCCACACGTAAAATATTATTTGCAATCATCGTCGTCACACTTTTTCGTCTTAAATCATTTCGGGACTTCATTCCTTGTATACACTGAGCTCTTAATTTTCATTCTTGGATATGATCAAATTCTCCGGGCTTGGGTAAATTTGTTTATGTTAGACGGTTCAATTTCTTGGTCCATTATACGGGATATTATAGCTTGGACCATATTTCATTCAAATAAATTTTAAACCTCGACGAAACTTATTTTCTTCGATCTTTTTAACTTCTAATCCTTACAATACATCTGTACCAGCACTCTAACCACCTATAAGCTTGGGGATAATTTCACTTCCATTACTAATGTCATTTAGCTCGTATGCTTTCCAACATATGAAAGCACGGGATGTAATATCCTTCCCCCTTTAGAACATTCATCCTCGAATGTTAAACTAGTCCTGTATAAGTATACTGGTTATGGTGATCTTATGACGAATCAATTACTATTCTATCATGCGTCGTGCCTCTCCTTGCTTAACTTAATACCATTCTCCACCTGACATCGATTATTGTTGAATTTCTTAAAAAAGTGGTCATAATTTAGCTACTTCCGTAATTATTCCAACTTACTATATCCATCTATGTTGAAGCTTAAGTCGAGTTTTTCTTGTTTTGGAGTCATCTTTCCAGTGTTTAGAATAGGAGTTGTCTTTCCCTTGGGTAGGTTTACCATCGCATATTGGTTCCTCCTGTTCTCTCCTCTAATTCTTATAGGTCTACTTCCACTCTTTATTTTGGTCGCATAGTCTGCAGGCGTACCTCCTTCTTGGAGTCATCATTTTAATCCTCGACATGCACTATCTATAACATTCCTTTGAATAGTTGAAAATGAGTTTCGTTCTTAGTAATGAATCTCGGTTGCAATACTCCCTTGATTCCTTAGGAATATCCTTTCAAGATATAAGTGAGTCAACTTTCTCGATATGATCCTCCTTGATACTCGGACCGTCGATCCTTTTTTCTTGCTCGATAATGGTATTAAGTCTCGCATGGTTTACAAATCTCTCCCACTTCCCTTCTTCTATATGACCATGATAATGGTATTGATTCACATCTCAGAGAGTCTAGATAAATTCAATCCGAGATGTCTGTCGTAGGTGTCCCTAGTCGACTCATTAAAGGTTTCATAATTTTTGAGAATTTCATAATCCTCACGTAGTAAAATTCGCTATAACCACAATGATACAAAAATGAAAGTTCCAAGCCATAATATTCGTATGGTAAAACCCCTTTATTCGATGATCCTATCGAATTATTAAGTAATCTAACACACCCTAGGGCTATCGTAGGAAACATATAAGATATACTTATATCATATTCGCAGTAATTGTCCTATTTGTCCTTTAATGATAATTCCAACTCAACATTTTGACTCAATTTACCATATATTTTCCCAATGTTGACTTATATCACAAACACAATATTCTTGCTTACCTCTTACTCCTCTTTTTAAGTACTCAATTGGTTTCATTCTCGACATCTAAATACTCGTAGGTTACATAACCGTTCATCGGTGATTCGTGTATGAACATCTAATCTTATTCGTAAACTTCCCTTCCTTTGGTTCGTTCTATTTTGCATATCTCATACATACCAAAACTCTTTTGTCTATTTGTTATAACTTATCTCATCATACTCTTTTCTTTCCTTTATTTGTCCCTTGATTATCACATCTTATATTCTACTATAGAAAACTTTATGTCCCTTCTTATTAGTCACTTATAAATCGCAATATCATTAACAAACGACTCTACGTATTCCTTTCCTTTGCCTCTATTCCAAAGATAGCATTCATTATCCTTTACAATATTCATTGAGTTATTTGATCTCAATGTCATGTTGTTCAAGGTCTCACGAATAATAATTTTCGGTACGGTCTCGGATACCCGCTCGATTCTTGTTCATTTATTTACTAGCTATTAGACTCGTTTCTCGCATAACTCTCGCCTTTTGATTTGAAGTCTATATTTGTCACATTCTTATGATCTCATCGTTTCAATATCTACACTTGTATTTCCCTTATTAAGCTTCCCCACTTTAAGGGTCTAACTTATACCATTCTCAAATCCGTTACCTCACTTCCAATCTTGAATTCATGTATCACTTTCCTCATTTCCCCTTATTATACCGCATCATATTCATTGCATTTCACGTAATTTATAGCTACAAGAATTCATGTGTGAAGTCTTAACATACTTTCATCTTGCGGTAGGATCAAGTAATACACCAACATAGCTATCCAAACAAGGATGTATTTTACTTAGCTCAACCGTTAGTTATGAGTCAATGTCTACATCCGCACCAATTAACAACCACGTCTCCATAGGGATACTCGCGAAATAGTAGTATGTCCTAGCTATCGTGCCATCCATCATGTAATGTCACTTATCCCATTCTTTGATACTCGAGTTCACTTATAGCGTCATCTTTCCCTTTTCTTCCCATCTCAAGTTATTCCTCTCTTTCCCGTAATAAACTTATAGTAACCGTAAATGCATTTTTTCCTTAAACCCACCATCTTTGTTTTCAAGGATCAAGTCTCGTCTTAATACCCCTTATGCCTCATTATACTCTTTACTCTTATGTTGCACCCAATATTGGTTTCAAAACCAATCATAATCATATCGTATTTGTCGTTAATGATAGCCTTGCATTATCGCTTTGTCATTGTGCGGTAAACTCATAACTCATGGCCACATTTTTCTTTCCAACTTATTCCTTTATATACTTTACTCGTTGTCTTGGTATAGGATATTCGTAGGAGAGATGCATCTTTGCTTTTCTCATGTACGACTACTAAGCTTAGCGAGTACTTAGATATTTCTTTTTCTTTCTATACCCATACTTATTCCCTTACATTCTTTCCTCCTCAATTTATCTTCTTACCTACACATTTTATAATCAATCATTTATTCCTATACGAGGGAACCACAATGCTTAACTTAGTACGCTTAGTCCTTCGAATATGTTACTTGTAATCCCTTCTTCGCTTCCAAAACTTGTTCTGTTCATTACGATCATCCCCTCTCATCCTTATTATCTTGATCCTTTTCCTAACAATCGTTCTATTTCGTTATTCATCTTTCCGTAGTCTTGGTCTTTTAGATCTAGTAGAAGATATCACCTTGTATCTTGATTATACAAATCTAGCGGTACTACTTTGCCATATCACTTTTCTCTGATTTCTTTTTCAAGTTGACTTTCTTTTTTCCTTTTGCTTGCTATCATTTCTATCATTGCGAAACCTCTATGCTGGACTTTCCCCTAACAAGGTCTTATAAGCTTTCTTATCTCTTGCCCTCGTCTTGCATTCACTCTTTATTCATATAGAGCGTTTAATCTTTAGTCGTTTCCTCGCTATACTTTACTTTGTATTACGGTTCTTGCTACATTCTCATTATATCTGATCATAATCAACTCTTATGGTACCCCACTTCTTGATCTCATTCGCAAGCATAACATAAAATAGAATAAACCTCGTGAGTAAGCATACTTAAGCGTACTCTTTCGATCGGTCCGATTACGCTTACCACGTCAGTTGTCTTACCAATGTATTCATATTAGATTATAACCCTTCGTATTTCGTACCCTGTCTCCCGATCCTGGCATTTATTCTTTATTTTGCTAATAGACTTGTCATATTTTACTTGTACTTATCCATCCAATCATAACTTTAGGATCACACTCTATTAAGTTACCCTTTCTCTTCTATGTCATCTTTTTTAGTACTACCGGTCTCCCACTAATTTACTCTAGTATTTCTCTTTTACCATATCGATGTCGATCTTATAATTCTTGTTACTATTAATTCAACAAAATTTAACTCATCTCATGTAGTTGTCAACGATACTCTAACTTAATCCCGTCACACTTTCTTTTTACACAACGTCTTTTCCCGTTAGGACATATTACAAGCTTATATCTTATCCTTTAAATTCTAGGAAAATTTTGGCAGATTTTAAAGCTATATTTTTACTATCCAAAACTTGCTCGCGAATAAATACCAACAATCTATATATATATATATATATATATCTCGACGTACAGAACTCCAATTTTTAAGTAAGATTACAAAGATGTCAAAACTTACCTCATGTATTACACCTCGAGATATGCACGATCCTTTAGCGATACGCCACATTATACCTTTATTTACTTTCCCTTTCATTCTTGACTTTACATTTCAATCATACCTCAATATTCTTACCTTACTAGACATACATCTTTCGTACACGTTAGCTTGCCTTTGTCTTGATTCATTCAATTTGTTTAGCTCCCAAACTTATAAACGAACTTATCATCAAGAGATACATTTAATCAATTCCTTTGTTGTGCTTACAACGACTTACCTGTAATGACCGAGTCCATTTATCATATAAACACATATTTTTGATAACGTAGCCTCGAATAGTGACTTACCTCTGTAACTTCCAATATCATCACTCACCTTTCTTCGTCTGCTCGTTCTTCTGCGAAATCAAAAGGTTATGTCACGACCCGACTAGGGGCAGTGACGGGTACAGGGCTAACCGCGAGCACCGCTCGTACTAATTTCTTGTTCAATTAACAAACATTAGATGTTTATCACGGATACCTTAAATAGAGGATACGCACCGTTAGAGATATAATGCGTAATACAAAAACTTGTTTCATCTTTATAACATACATACTTTGTACACATCGTGGAACCACAACCCCCGTCTACCTACTGAGCCTCTCTTGGATGACATATACAATATACCACAAAGGGATCAACCAAATAGCACCTCGGAAGATGGAGTGCTCCCTCGGACCATTTGGTCGTCGCTTGGACCGCCTCCCACGACTACTGTGGGCATGAACACAGCGTCCCGAAGAAAAGGACGTCGGTGCGAATAATGTCTCGAGTATGTAAGGCATACATCAATAAAATAAGATATGATAAGAGAATGACATAACACAATGAATAACTAATACTTGCACTGCCTCTTGCGGGGTTCATCATGCATACTCATAAGCATTATATCATATGTTGCTACGGAACGTGTGGCCACGATCCATCTGTCATCATATACATAGTCATCATATACATAAAAAAACTATGTCGTGGAACGTACGGCCCGATCCATCACCCATCTAGCCCGCGTCGGAGCATCGTCCGTCGGGATATAGTATAACTGTATATGCTAGCTGATCGGTAACTGTGCGTCTATAGCGCCTCTCTCTTTCCCCACTTCCCCGAAAACATTTCTATATCATATACATATATAATATACATGTACGCGAGCAGGAAAAGTTATGGCTGTCGGAGTGACGTAAGGTCGGTAACCTCAGGTCATCTTATGGAACAATCATGATCATCGTATCTCGCCTTGAAGAAGCAATCATTATAAGAGATGAGACCACTGAATAAGAAATATCATTGGGGAACATAGAATAAGATCGTGAGGCTCGTTTTTTGTCCTGGAAATCATAAAGCGGCACTTTTGAACATAAATCGTTCTCATAAAAACCACCGCTCATGGCTTGGGACCTTTAGCTACAATGTTCATCATTTCTAGAATCATCATGGAAACATCCTTAAATTCAACGTTGGCATTTTCTTTATAAAACATGCTTATCATCATACACGCAAGGCTCGAATCGGCTTGTACTCATCGGGGTGACGTAAGGTCGTGAACCCCCGATCTCATTGTGGACAATTATAATCAATACGCCACACCTCGAAGGGACTAGTGTATGAGCGAGCGTAAGCAAGGAACATCATCATAAACTTATGATACATCATTTATCTCGTTTAGCTACATATAATCTTAAACTCTTGACCTTGTGGAATATGGGGGATTTCATGGAAGAGGAAAGATGTCATTTCACGAACCGTAAGATTCATGCCATAGAAAGAAGGGTTTAGCCTCACATACCTTTATCGCTTAGCTAGGCTATAGCTCACTTGCTCTTCAATATCGCGTCATTACCTTCATGAGAGTTTATGCCATCGTTGGTTAAGAACTTATAAGAACGGACTTCTATTTCTAAGGAAAATTGGACAGCATTTCCTTTGTTCTACTACGTTTCCCATATTCTATTTCGGCTCCCAAACATTCACAATAATAATTACAATCTAGGAACCAACAATCTTCATTTATACACATAGCAAAAATCACAATTTCCTCGATTTCTCCACCTTTAGTGGTTTTTAGCTTATCATCACATTTTCTCATATATCACACTTATTCCATGATCTAAACGTTGTTTATACTTTATTCATGATCACAACATACCAACATTCATTCACATGATTCGCATTTCATAATTTCACTTCAATTTTCCATAATTGTGACTAAGAAGTCCATCAAATATCCTCTCACATCAATGCTTATTTCATATAAATATCATTTGCATCATCCGTAACATCAACATATCCATTTTTTCCGATTCAATCCAACCACTATTTAAAAATGACATTATTCATCCATTTGAGTGACCCATTGCCATACACTTTACAATCCATGAGTCTTAACTTAATAATACTTCAAATAGTATGCAAAAGGTCAAAACTTACCTTGGATGGTGATGGAACAAGACTTGAATAAGAATGTACTCCTTTAAAACCCAAACCCTGGCAATAACACCTTTGGGATTCTTTGAGAAGATGACTTCTACTTGAGTCTCATATGCTTTGCTCCATGAATTTTAGGTTGTTGAGCATCGATTCCCCATGAGTTTCTCTTATAGATGAATGTTCGAGTATTCTCTGAGGGTTCTTGAAGTGAAGAGTGGAAATGAAATGAATTAAAATGAAAGAGGTCCCTTATATTAAAGAAAAGAAAGCGCTTGAGACCATTATACGGATCCACATACGGTCCGTACTATTTATACGGACGCGTAGATGTGGCCGTAGATCTGTCCGATGGCTTGCTAGCCTCTTTGGTCGATTATACGGTCCCATCTACGACCGGTATAAATTATACGGTCCGTAGGTTGGGCATTATAATGTCCGAAGTTCCGTTCCGTCCTCGTCGACTGCGTTTGATCTCCGATCACTTATGGAACCTTCTTAGCACTCGTTTAATACTTCAATATCAATCTTAGGGACACTATAACGTGTCTCCAAACCACCACTACGACATCAAGTAATCGTTACTCATTATTCTCACCGATACCTGACATATGGTTTGCTTTCTTGCTTACACTAACTTTCGTTCTTACCTCGGATATCTTTGAAACTCTTAATTAGGGCAACTTACATCCTTTGCGCTCGTCCAACATTGCATACGTTATGGCCTTCTCTACTCACTTGTACGTACACGGAAAATTTCTAAGGCGTAACGGTTAGTATAAGGAATCTCGTTTCTATGGCTTGACTCGTAGCACGATCTTAGATATGAAAGAAAAGAAACCATCTAAATGCCTGTAGCCTCCTTAAAAAAATATGGCGCGTAACACACCGTAAACAAGACTCGGTAGACACGACTTTGCATACAACCCCTAGGACGATCTACCCTGCATGCACTTTGTCACCGCCAGATCGATAGGGCATGATGGGCACTCGACTCTTGCTCGCCGAGAGCGAACTGCGCCGAGGTTCTCGTTGTACTCATAATCTCATTTTGGACTCTTAAATCATGAAAATGAAATACATAATCAAAGCTTTTCAAAAACATTCTTTTTTTGTCTTTCCGAATCAAGTAAAATACGTAGTCGTATGAAATCTATAAAGTAATGCGTAATGATACATCGACTTCACGCGCGCACAAGCCCGACATCTTTGTAGCACGACTCTGTCATAAAAGTCTCTAGCGTATATATGATATCCAAAACCTATGTTGGGTCGGGCCCCAACATGCTACATGTCACGTATGACTCGACTCGTAATGTGAAATACTCCCGACGTGGCATCCTCGAACGAGGAATGGAGTTTACCAATTACATCGTGCTTTGGGACATCCTATGGTCGAGCTCTGTATAACTTTCTGCCAAAGCATATCGGTACGTGTGGCATCGCTCTGAGCGCCCCCCGGACAAAGAGACGTCCGGCCACGAACAATGTCACAGAGGTATGTAAGGCGAATTAATCATAAAGAATGAGATATAAGTCATAATGAAAGTACGAGAAACAGCACTGCAATATGAATAGCCACGAATGAAGGATAACGATATTAAGTGGCCGAAGGCAATGACTAGAAATGTAAATAGCCTGAAGAAATGAAGAATCATGCATGATTTCATGTAAAACCATTTATCAATGCATAAGTATCCGCCGGCCTTTATCGCCATCATATCTATATAGCGTACCCGGCCCTAGTGGGACTCGGTGTGTATAAGCGTGCCGGCTTGTATCGGGTTCGGTGTGAATAGCTAATTGATCGGTGGTTGCACGTCTACGTGTCGTGCCGGCCGACTATAGACGCGGCTCGGTGTCGGTAACATAGTGAATACATATATATACATATATAGATGAATGCAATGCATGAGTATAATCTAATAGCTAATATCGTGATGTGCTGAAACCTCGGGACCCATGAACGAAGGAACAATCATAGCAGAATTGTAGGATCATCAAAGCCTTGTAAAGTACTCTAATGTGCTAAGAGTAGAGTAATATGGAAGCTAGCTTATATGTTCATTCTTTCATATCATAAATCATGCAAAAATGAATAAAAGGGATAGCCTTAACATACCTGGTCTTAGCTTTCAATGACTCGAGAACTCAACTAAAATGTACTCACGATCTATATCTAACAACAATGATACTATCGTTAATTATACAAGCGATTCTCTTAATCGTATAATGAAACTTTAACTTATCCTAAACTAAAATGGGCAACACTTCCCCATTCTTCTCATTTTTTCAAACTCCATATATCTTGTACAACAACAAGAAGAACAATCGAACAAGTATATACATAAATAAGGTACCATTAGCAACAACAACCGATCACAAACATTTCACGACCGGCGACAAGCACGGATGCGATTATCAAATACATTCTCAAAATTTTCCCTTCCTTCAAATACTCATCAATGGCAACAACAATACTTAAGTTACTCCAAAAATTTCTAGCCACAACACAACCAAAAATATACCTCAAATCAGCCACATAACAACAACAATAACTTATCCGATTTTTTAGCAATTAATTCGTAGTTCTCATCTCAGTTTAACTAACAGTACGGATGAATTTAAATATATCTGCAGGAGAATTCACCTTATGTGCCAAGAAATATTCTTCTTCCACCTTACTTCACTTTAAAGAAACCGATTTAATAACATAACGAGGGCGGATCAACGGAATCAAGCCAGTGCGTAAAACCCATAAAATAACGTTTTTGTGTATGTGCATATATGTACCTGAACGTATTGTTGCTGCTACCCATAATTTTATGATGCAACATGTTTATTTTCTTTAATGCAAAAGTCAAGAAACGTATATAGGTGTTTAAGTGCACCTTTCACTACCTTTACACGTGTCATTTGGTACATAAATGTGCTAATGACTCACTGATGTTATTGCACCAATATAATGCCACCTATTGGCTAGTTAAGTGCCATGTATATCAGCCACCATAAATATTTAACCACTTAACTCTAATTAATACCATAGTTAATTCCTTACTCCTCACTTTGTTCAAACATTTAACCATTTACACCATAATTAATTTCTTGACCATAATTCACTCAAAACAAATAAATCGTTTCTAATACACTTCATATAGTCATTGTCATGATCATGTGACATAACACTAGTCCATAGCCTCATTTGCCACACGAAAAATATTATTTTCAATCTTCGTTGTCAAACTTTTTTAGGTCTTAAATCATTTCGGGACTGCATTCTTTATCACCGCGAGCTGCTGATTTTCATCCTTGGATATGATCAACTTCTTTGGGCTCGGGTAAATTTTACTCATGTTAGACGGTTCAATTTGCTTGTCCATTATATGGGATATTATAGCTTGGACTGTATTTCATTCAAATAAATTCGGGCCTCGAAAAAAACTTATTTTCTTCGATCTTTTAACTTCTAATCCTTACGATACATCTGTGCATCACTGCTAACCACCTATAAAAGCTTGGGGATATCTTCTTCCATTACTAATGTCATTTAACTTTAAATGCGGCTTTCCAACGCATGAAAGCACGGATATAACACCAACAAAATCATGAAAGACTACACAAGTCATATAAGATATATCCCCGAAATCAAATGCCAACAAGTAGAACTCGCGATATAAATGAACAAGATACCTCGATAGTCTCGATATATATACTATCACTATCGGCATCAAGCCCAGCGACAATGAGACAACTCAATCCTAATACAACGGGGTGGCTAGCCCAATCACAACGAGGGCTCGACCTAATAATTATCCGTCAACTCATACCGAAGGTTTACATGCTTTCTCGATAATAAAATCTAAATACTTATGCTTCGTTACACAAAGTCTCACCAAGGAGTAGCAGCCATAACTACTGGATAGTAGAATCGCAAAACACCGGCAATCAACAAACACTGACTTTCCCTTCAGCGAGCCTCGAGATCCAAGAAAGTTTAGGCGATTCAAAATCTAGATTAGAAAGAATGAAGATCGATACCTATATTGCTATCATTTAAATTAGGTCAAAGCCCAACCCAAGAATTTGGAAAGCAGAGACCCACGAGTTCAAAGCGAACTCAGGGTAAATATCAAATTAAGCACTAGGTGATCAAAAGCCAACCAATTACTAGAATTAACTCATGGATCCACCCATTTTGAATTTCAAGTAAAACGTCAAATTTTGGGTATAAACTCTAACTCTTAAATTCAAGAATCCAACACTAATAATAAAATATATATGATTAACAATCCTAGATATATCACAATATAGCATAAACTCCAAAAATTTCATCATTAATAAGCCTAGATAGAAAATCTATCAAAACCCACTTTTAATCTTCCATTACTAAGGAACTAACAAGGAAAGAGGAATTCTAAGATAACGAGGAATAATGAAATAGCAAGAAAGTTAGGAGAACTTACCACCAAGAATCTTCACCAATAATCCCCAAGAATTGCTCCCAATATAAGCCACTTTCTAGATTACAATGAATGAAAAGACTTGGCGTTTAGCATCATTAAATACCCCGATCCTTCGCCCGATCACCGCTTCCGTGGTCACTACTAATGCTCCGCGGCGACGCCCCGGTGCGGTCCGACGACCGCTCAGCGGTCCATGCCTAAATGGCCAGCCGTCGCTTCGGCGAGGGTGACCGTTATAGCTATATCATTGCCGTATCCGGTCAGTGTCTTGCGGGCACCAAACAATTTAAAACCATTCCAATTTCCACAACTCAGCACCGAATTTCTCGACTCAACTCCCGGTGCCATCCGCTCACGGTCAAATGTACGGACACTGTAAACACTCTGCAAACGCAGCTGCTAGTAGCCTTGAAATTCCCGACGGAGGTTTAGTTGACGGAGTCAACACCGATAACTCAATTCAATTTCCCCTGGTTCGACCATCGAGGGCATTGGAAACCGGACCATACATCGCCTGGTTCTAAAAGAACATCTGGAGACCTACCAGCAATTGACGATTTTTGAAAAAGGTCTTGCAGAAATCGACTTTGAGTCCAACTCTTTTCGTGACCGACTCAAATTGCACAAAATGTCACATTTCCGAATCAAATCTGGACACCTCGAGAAGCGTGTCGGCCATTCCCGAAAAGGAGCGGTGCACAGGCCATAATGACCAAGCGGGTCGTTACGTGATACGATTAAATGATCGCTCGTTCTCGAGCGAAGAAAAAGAGCGAGAAATACCTGAATCAGCGAACAATTGGGGATATCGGCTACGCAGTTGAACTTCTTCTTACAGGAAAGATTCTCATCGAACAAAACTGAATCCCAACAAATGATACAGAAACTAGCAGAACGGTACTTCTCCAACACAAAACCATGGAAAATCGGATGTACATTCGATAGATCTTGCGAAAAACTAACTGCATGCAGGAATAAGGGTCCAACAACGGGTAGTCCAATGGCCAATTACACTTTGGACTCACTTGCCCTCCTTCCCAAATAGCAAGACACCCTTGCCGGGTGTAACATTAAAACCAGATCGTTCCCGCTACCAGTCACAACTCTCTAACTTAGCTCAAGCTCCCGTTCTCGTATCTCTGCATTCAAATTTCCTTCACAACTAATCCTCAAATAATAATTTTCTTTACCCGAATTCTTTGATTGGATAACTGCGCAATCTGAACGCGATCAATAGGCCTGAAACACTTTCCCAAACCAAACACAATCCTCTAAACCCGGTCACAAACCATAGCCCATTCCGAATCGATAAAATATAAGTTAAAGCTAACTCCTTCTCCCACATCTTCTAAAGCTGTTACTCACACCGCGATTTCTTAGAAATATATGAACACACATGCCAAAATTTTGAACTCATAACTTACACTGCCAAAATAAAGAATCCTTAATTCATCTGCGATTTTATGCAATTCTATCAAAACTAATCTTCTTACCGACCCCAACTTGGCCGGTTCAAAATCTTTTTAACCTTCGCATCACAATACGAACCATACCACCGAATATCTCATCGACCAAACAACTGATCACTATAGAGACCTCTCGCACAACAATTACTCCTCAAATCTGTACTAGGCTTATTGCATACTCTTATTCTATCCCAAATAACTGTTCTCAGAAAGTATCATCAAATCTACTAGAAAACACTTACAAAGCTCGATAAATCTGTCATACCCCAAATCTGAGCCGAAACGCTTTGAGTCCTTAGATATCTTCCCGAAGGTGTAATCATTGACCTTTAAGCTTAACTCAAACCACGCTGACCCTAAATGAATGCACAACTCTCAAATATCATAAATAGTCATTAAAACCGACTCTGAATTTCGAAACCAATCACAAAATACCCATACCACGCATAATAAATCTGTCTCTCACTTTCGCCTCAAAGTTGAGTCCCTATCCAAGTTATCAACTTAGTGCCAGAAAGGCTTCTCTCCTTTCGTTCAATCCTCTTCTATTTCTGATATTTCTGAATGTCTTTCGATTTCGATACAACCCAGGAACCTGTACAAGGCTTCATTTGAAGGCTGTATAGTAGATACATGATAAACCGGACCTAAAACAATACCTCGATATATAGTAATTCTACGAAAGTACAATATAACTAACACTCTAAATCTGCAATCACCCAATCTTTAATAACCAAGCGCTTACTGACCGTCTAATCAATACTAACACGACATAAAATATCACTTCAGTGAGGTATAACCCTCGAAAATATAACTACAGTCATATGATAGGGCTTTCACAATCTTTCTCTTAAGGCATGCGAACTCGTCAACGTAGAATGTTACGAAACTTATCAAATAGTGGTGTACCACCAACCACTTCTTATAAACCTTAACATATGGTTCCTTAAATTGCTTCTCCCAACCATTATTTTCTTCAAAAAACTACGATAATATCCATGGTCATACATATAATTCCTTAACATACTGTTCTTTCGTCGTCTATTTGGAATATGAAAACGACACTTACAAATCATATGTGACCCAAGAAATCCCTAAGATGTACCTTTTTCATTATTACAATCAAGTATACACGCAAATAACGTCGATTTTCAACAAGTCGATTAACGATCGTCGATACCGCAGTCAATCCTCGAATCCATAATCAATACCACCGCATAATCATAAGTTCTCGCAAGCTAGCCAAATCAATCCAGGAGATAGGGATCATACCACACCTGCCGCACATTAGAGTTTTCTTAATGCTTACCACTTACGACTCGAATTGAATTAATCTCTTAATCACACAACTGAGCCTCACTAATAACCTCTTGTATCTCACTGAAGCATCCTTGCCCGAATTGCCTTACTCAATTTTTGAAATATTATCCCGAACTCAACTCAGTTAACCCATCATTGATCTACCATTTCAAGTATCCATGTTCACTAATCCCTTACTCAAATCCTTAACGTTACTAGTCCTCGAAGAATCACCTCTTACCTCAATTATCGAATCTGAACACCTCTAACCACTCGCACGCCAATCCTTCTTCTACCATCGCTAGTAGCGGGATCTAGAAAAATTTACACAATGAATTCAAGGTTCCCAACCTTAGTCTACCACTAATCTCTATTAGTCTATGACATAACCGAACATACAATCCATCCATAAACTCTTAAGCCCACTCTACACTATACACTGCAACTAAACTCCCACATCACTAACTCTTGCTTCAATGATTTCCTTTCTGCCCTTAACCACATAGACACCCATCAACCTCATCGGCCATACCCCTTACTGTACATCATGATATAATGTTCCCGCAATCCAACACGGCTCAAACACCCATATTACCTCATCTCAAGTCTGACGACCCTTAATTCCATGAACCCAATAGCAAGATATCCCATTGCAACCCTCCAACTCTCGTATTTCATTTCAAATCACTTTTATCACTTTTAACCAACAAACGCTCAAATCCACTCGATCCTATGAACTAATCATCCATTTAAGCCCGACAAATCACAAACAAAATCAATACTTCTCCTTCCATCTAAGTGAACACCCGGTAACTCCTCAAGTCATTAACTTATCGCATTTGCCCATATTTGAATTCATTTCCATCAGTCGTTTACTAACTCTTCACAGCCTACAACCCAATCAAACTTACCGATCAAATGATGTGCCCGTAGCTTTCGCTAATAACCGAATGCGTCCTTTAACATCAACTAACTTATATGAAGAATGACTTTTAGTACCATATCTCCGAGATATCACGTGAACCTATAAGTACGACCATTACCAACCCATGCCTAATTATTCCCACAAGATTCAATACTCTTTAATAACCATAACTCAGATAACCATCTCCATTGGTACCGTTCTGTCATGCCGAACTCCCTTTACCTTTCACAACAGAACACAAAATTTGCCCTCGCATTAATTGCAACCTTATCCTGACAACGATGTCAGACACCAATTTTTCCTTTCCCAATATCACGAAAAGCACTCATATCCAAGATATTCTAAGAAGTCTTACTTTGCTACACACTTGCACAAAGGCTTCCTTCATGTCCTTATCGTCAACTTCTTTTCTTTATTACCCGCGATCACAATATGTTTACCCACATTCGATGGTCATTACCGAACTTACACTTGTTCTCATATACCGAAGTCTAATACTCTACCATTGCTGAATCGTCGACCTGCCATTAGTTCACCAGTGTCACGCACACCATCATAAAGCCCTGACTAAGCTGAAGTCAGACCGATCATATCATGGAGCAACCCACTATTGTTAAGCCATAAATGCACTGTCCAGCCAAAACCTTAACGTTGAAACATTGAGACCCTATAACCCTCTGAACTATCTTCTTCTTTCTCACGAACTTTCACAATAAACGAGTCTAATCGAGACTCCACACAATTGAAACCTCAGGCCATAACTAGAGACTGAACTTGATCACTTTCCCAAATCAGAATAACACAACTCGCACCAAACCACCACACGTCGTAGATCGTTCATTTGCATAGAATTTAAGGATAAGTGTCCACCCTCCGTAGGTAATTAAGATAAGAAAGTTCAGATACCAATTGAAATCGATTAGATACCAATTTGAATAAAGTCGCATGAGAAAATGAAAGAATTTGAAGTTTCCTAAATGTCTTATAGCCTCTCGTAGATAAGAACGGAGCTCATCGTATCGTTGCATGAGACTCTACTAGACACAGTCTTGTATTATAGACCGGGTAACCTAGGACTCTGATACCAACTTGTCACGACCCAATTTGGCTAAGCCGTGCGGGCACTTACCTTTCCCACCTCGGTAAGAGAACCCTCAACCCAATGATCATAAAGGCATAAATAAATAAATCAATTAAGCGAAAGAGAATAAATCACCTAAGTATAATGATAATAGTATAGAAGAAAGTGTGAAAATGAGAAAATACACCTAGGGTCTGGTCTAAGCCATACAGGAGCATCTAACTAAAATCTACAAGTCTGAATATCAATAATACATCAAATCTAAGTATATCTTGGAATAGAAAATAAGACATAAGTAAAGAAGACTCTTCAAGGCAGCGGACGTCTCGTGCTCACCATGTAGACTCTACGCAAATCTCGGAGTGACTATCAGCCAAGAGAAAAAGAAGTAGATCTGTGACAACCCGTTTGGTCGTTTTGGCATTGTACAGTCCTTTCCCCAAATTACCCTTTTCGTAGCTTGGAAATGATATTCTTGACTTGCGGGGATAGGTGGTATGGTCATATAATTGACGGGTAAATTTTAGAATTCACCTATTTAATGTGTGTGAGTATTTTATTCATAAGAATATTATTTGCACACATATAAGATATAAGTTGGAGAATTAAAAAAGTGGTTGGTGAGCCTAATTTATACTTTTACAGGTTAGTTGGGTGATTAAGTAATTTGAATAATTTATAAGAGAAAAGTGGGCTAGGCCCATTTATTCCTAGCCCACATATGAGGATATGAGATATATTAGGGTAAAAGAGCTCTTGGCTCTTGGGAAATAAGATTTACTCGAAGGAAGTGACTGGGACTTTGGATGAGCCGACAGTGAAGCACTCTTCAATTTAAGCTTAAGGTAAAAGTTTACTTAGTCTATAGATTATTGGTTCTTCTATTTTTGTTAGATATGTTATACCTCGCATTTCGTACATTGGAATATTCCGAGTCAATCGTGGAAAGTTAAGGGCGAGACTATTTTCAACAATTATTTTAAGGTGCAAGTCGTTGTAACAATTATTTATGACTATTATTAGTATGGAGATATTGTGAGAAGTTAAGGGCAAAAAGAGAAATTGCAAAAATGGCCAATGGAAATAATGTGGAAGGCTAGGGGCGAAATGGTAATATTGAGGAAAGTCGAGGGGCAAAATGGAAATTTTACAAAAGGGTTCATGAACATTCCAAAAGGGGGCCATATTGGCCATGTGACCAAAACAAAAAAAGAAAAGAAAATAAAAGATGACAAAAATAAGTCATCTTTGCCATAAAGTTTAAGAAAATTCTAGAGAAATTTGGAAAAAGGGCATGTGCCCCTCACATGAGTTGTAAGAGATATATATATATATATATATATATATATATAAGGGAGAAGTCTTCATATTTGTTCAAGAAAAATTTGGAGAAAGAAAACAAAACAAAAGAGAAGATAGAGGGGATGGCCTATTCGGCCAAGAGGGTGCAAGAACACCCCTTGAAATCTTGTTTAAAAAAATTATTTCTTCATGTATTTCTACTAAGTGCAAGACTCTCTTCAACATGGTATAATTATTTTGGCAAGGAAACAACTTTAGAGGCAAGTGGAAGTTTTGGGAAAAAGGTAAGAATTTCATGTTCTTATTATGTTATGGAAGATTATATATGTTATAGTATGTAGAAATGAATGAAAAGTATGGAAATCTTGTGTGTTGTGGATATGGATGTGTGGCCGTATGCATGGATGGTTTGCAAGGGCAATGATTCAATTGTTTTATTTAGTATGTTGATTGTTGTTAATGTTATGGATGATTTGTATGTGTTGTAGAGTGAAGGAATGGATGGAATACATGAAACTATGCATGTTGTGTTGTTGGCCGTCTATATGAGTAATGTAGCCGTGGGTGTGTAGTAGTATATGGCCGTGTACGTTGATTGTATTGTGAAGGGATGGTGAGCAAATTTTATCTAGTGCCTTGGTTGTTGTTCTAGTGTGTAGGAATGGATGAAAATTCATGAAAATATGTTAGTAGTTGTTGTGGCCGAATGAAGAATAATTTGGCAAGTTGTAGTGAATTGATTCTAATTGATACTCTAGTGGTTGTATTGTGAATTTCATGATGAAAAATGAGGATTTAAAATGGTTAAAGATGAAGTAGTGTATGAATTGAATTGAATCGAATCAAGTATTAGTGAAATGTTGTTGAATTGTATGACAAAGGTTGTCTTTATTAGAATGTATCTTGGGTCGGTTATTGGCATTGTTGTTGATAGTTTGGCCGGGTTGAATTCCCGGATTGTTGTTAATTGAAATTGGCCAAGTTGAACTTGGCGGGATGGAGTATCTACGGGGAAAATCTTTGCCGAAATTTCAGTAGGCAAGTGCTATTTTGAGAATCAACTTCTAATGCCCTAATTAATGTTTGGTAAATGTGACCAAATTGTAGATTTTGGCGAACTTGGAACCGGAATTTGGAGTAGCTTAAGAAGCGGAAAAGATATGTAAGGCTTACCCTTTCTTTCTCCGGCATGTCCTAGATATACTAGGCTTGAATTTGGACCTTGGGGACAACTCTACTCTTCGGAATCCACGTCCGAAATTGCCCCTTTTCTTTCGGTAAATTGAATCAATTATGTTGCTAATGGTTGGAAAAGTTGTCTAAACACCTAGAACTTGAACAAATGGGACCCGACTATCTTAAAACTATCACGAATGATATTGTGAAGTGTAAAATACGTAAATTGGATACGCCACCTCATTTGACCCGAGGTGGGCCCACAATCCCGAGACCTATGTATATTGTTTTATTTGCCTTATTTCCGTACGATAAATAATGAAAACCTTTGGCTAATGTTCCGAGTTTGTTATAAGTACTTGGTAACTCGGATGTGAGTATTACAGTTCGTATTACGGCATAAACGCTTCGGTACGAATGATCTGATTTGAATATTCTGATATAAGCATTTCGATGCAAATATTCTAATACAAGTGTTCGATATAAGTATTTGAGAATAAATGTTCGATATATATGTTACGACATAAGCATCCCGATCTAAGTATTACGGTATAAGCATTCCGATAGGATAACTGCGAGTATGAGTATTACGGTATGAGCGTCTAATATAAATATTCCGCTATGTGTATTTGGATACGAGTCGTCCGATCCGAGTATTCCAATATATGCTCTATAAGCCTTAATGTTCTTCGTGTACGATCTCGGATCGCTTAAACGATGCGAAGAGGTTTCGTATTCCAAACGCTCATAACTTTCCGATACTAACTCGGAAGAACCCGAAACTCGTTTCCGAGCCTTCGAAAGTTGGTAAGTGTACGTACTCATCAAGTCTGGATTTATGTGCATATGGTTTCTCACGACTCTGCTCGTGCATGGCTCAATGTATCTTTCGCTGAGTCCCGGGCCAGGGCATGTTATGTTCTCGTGCGTACTCTACGGTATGATTCTGATTCACTGAGTCCCGGGCCAGGACATGTTCTCGTGCGCATTCCACTGCATTGTTCACCGAGTCCCTCTTACTTGCGGGCCGGGACACGTTATCTGTATATGCTTATGATGATATGGAGATGGCGGCCAGGATGGCATGTAATGATTATTCACCGAGACCGCCGCGTGAGGCGGGACACGTTATGTATACTTGATACATGATTCTGATATGCATGATTCCATATTACCGAGTCCCTTAACAAAGGGCCGGGACACGTTATTTGCATATATGACATATGATTCTGTTATACATGATCCTATTCACCGAGTCCCTTATTAGAGGGCCGGAACACGTTATACGCATATGTGATCTATGATTTTGACATGCATTGATGAGTTTATCCATAGGAGTCCCTCGGGAGGGCGGACACGTTAGATGCATATGTGTTATATGTCATCCTCTGAGCCTTGTACGTTACGTAGCCGTCGGATATATGCCGATATCCGAACGTACGTACGTTACGTATTTCGTCCGTTATATGACATCATCGAGCATTCGTACGTTATACTCCGTCTGACGTGTGACATCACCGGTGCACTCTGTAATCTTTGCACCGCTTCGGACATGCAATCTGTGATTGTAAAACAAGCATTTCGGTACTCTGAACGACTCGTTTACCTTCTGTACTCCTCCTAATATATGAGACAGGTATGTACGATTTGTGTCGGGAAGTATAAGCGTCTGGTATTTTGTGTAATGTATTTATCTTTTAGCCTGTCTATTTCAGTTATAGTTCTGTACTTTGTCTTGTATACCTTACATACTCAGTACATATTCCGTACTGACCCCCTGTCTTCGGGGGCTGCGTTTCATGCCGTGCAGGTACTCCCAGATGATTAGCAGCCATTACAGAAGATGTTCCAGTTGGGTGGGCAGCTCCACTTGCTCCTGGAGTGTTGCGGGTCGAGTTTGTATGATATGCTTTACGGATGGATGTTAGAGACTTTGCGAACGGCGTCGTGGGTGTTGGTTGTCAGTCTGTAAGCGGATCTGTCAGCCGATATGTCGATCTGTGTTATGTATTGAGTTTTGTATGGTTATAGATTTGCTCGGTTTGGAAGCTACGAGAAAGAGTATTTCTGAAGGAAAAAAAAATTTACTATGTATTTTATCTTATTTGATTTAAAAAGTTTGACGCGATTTTGTACGTAGTAAGAGTCTGAGGGTTCGCTCGGCTCTAGGTAAGGGTCGGGTGCCCATCACGTCCCATCAGAATTGGGGGCGTGACAAGATAAGGATTTGCTAGAACTCAATAATAAATGTAAAGTTCGAATGGAGTAGATGTTAGCTTAGAGAAAATCAACATCTGCAAACAATGGTCACGTTTATTTTATTTTTCTTCCAGCCATGTAAATGCTTTATTGGTCCTTTTGAAAATGCTTTGTGTAGTAACAATTGATAAGGATTAATGATGGTAGTGAGTTCATATGTTTGAAGTAATGATGATGGCAATCATAAGCTTAATAGCCTTTTTTTTTTTTTAGTTAGAATAGGCTATAGAAGCCACTGGTTCAATTTTCTTTCCATATATTGCTAGGATGTTTTGCCTTGGAACAAGAACGTTAATGTATTGGTAGATAACAATTGATATTTAGATGAATTGTGGTAATAGGATATGTTTTCAATTTTAAATCCATGAATTGGGATGTAGAATATTGAGATTTAGCCTAAGCTTGAAATTAGGAAATATGAGATTTGACCCGTTAATTGAAATTCAGATTGAAACATGATTATAAATTTGGATTCTACGACTTATGGGTAAACTGATTTTCTAATAATATTCCATTTTTGCTCTTGTGGGCTCGGGATCACTTTTTGGGGTGCGTTTTGGGATTTCAAATATAAGTATAGCAATATGGGTGTCCTTAGATTTGTATTCTAATGTAGATCGCATATTTGATAGATTTTGATCATTCAGAGACTCTACGCAAATGGAAGGCATTGGTTTGATCGTTCGTGGCACCCGCTCGGCATTGAGGTAGGTTATGGCTTCCCTTCGGTAGACTCCGGTTATCTTCCCATATTTTGTATTAGAAGGAACGAAGAATGTATGTGTAGGAATTCAGAGATTTGGGATGGAATCCTAGGATGGTATTGCTGTGCGACTTGTTTGTTCGGGCTTGTGGCCTGTAGATACCCTAGGTTGTTTGATGTGGTTTTTATTGAATATCGGTGGATTTATGTGACTTGGGAGTAGTGGACGAAGCTTAATTTTTTGCCTAATGATGAAAATTTTTCGTAATATGTGGTTACTTGTGTTATGCCATTAATAGTGAATCTAGTGGATAAATGGGAGGATAATATGTACCAATGATTGTGATTGAGTTCTAAATGAGTTGTGACAAAAGATTTTGAGTGTAAGGTGAGATTCGTGTTCTAAGCTAATAGGCTGATTTAAAGAAGTGGTAAAATGTATATCGATTGATTGACCCATTGTGTTGTGTTTGGCAGTTCTATTGTACTGGCTTGATGCCATGAGTTGTTGATAGAGATTAGACCCTGGTATTCATCTTGATTTGGAATATATTATTGGCATACCCATTGTGGTATTTGTGGTTCGGATATATTGTTTGCATACCCACTGTTGGTATTGTGATATAGATACATTGTTGGCATACCCACTGTTGGTATTGTGATATAGATACATTGTTCGGATACCCACTGTTGGTATTGTGATATTGATACATTATTGGAATACCCACTATTGGTATTGTGATATTTATACATTGTTGGCGTACCCCATTGTTGGTACTTGAGACATTGAGCTTGATTGTTGATGTTGATAAATGCATTGCACGCATTCTCATCCATTCATGATGCATGGCCAATACCCATCGATGATCCGGTATCATTGTTTGAGTGAAACTGATATCTTGATAAAACTCTTTTACTTGAGTGATTGTGAGAGGGCCGATGTACGATGATCAATTCCGGAATCGTTGATTGTGTGAAACTGATTGATACATTGTTGCTACTTGTGATATTAAACTTGGTTGTTGATATTGATACACACATTGCATACATTCTCACTCATTCGTGATGCATGGCCGAAATCCGGTGATGATCCGGTATCGTTGATTGAGTGAAACTAGTATGTTGATAAACTCTTTTACTTGAGTGATTGTGCGAGGGTCGATGTCTGATGATCAATTTCAGAACCGTTCATTGTGTGAAACTGATATTTGACAGACTCTTTTACTTGAGTGATTGTGAGATGGCCGATGTTCGATGATCTATTCTGGCATCGTTGTTGCGTGGCCGATTTCGATGATATCCCGGAATCGTTGTTAGTGCATGGACTCTGCGGGTCCTCCAGTGTGGTGCCGGTAAGACTTCCCCTATGAGCAATTAGCCAGGATCCAGTGTGTCTGTTGGGCAAAGATCCGGGACGGGTGACACTTAGACATGGCAAGTCACACTGGGTTGTGCTACCGAGACGTCGATATTTTCGTCTGGAGTACATGTGTACACCTCATTTGTATGGCATGGCATTGCATTCATACGTCTTGCATTGTATTGCATTCATACATCTTGCATTGTATTGCATTGATACATCTTGCATTGCATTGCATTATGGCTGATTTGATATGATTTGGTGTTTACTTGTGATGATTGGATTCAGATTGATTTATTCAGACTTGGCACATTTGGGATTAGATGTTTTACTTAGGCCATGACGTGTACTTGGATCTGAATTTATTGGTTGAACTTGTTGAGGTATCCCATAGACCGTTCGTAAGATTAGTTATATATTTGGTCTCTATGTGATGTAGGATAACGGGTGTCCTAATGATGAGTTGACTACTAGACAGAAACGATCGATTTAACGATATGTGAGTTCCGAGATTGTTATGAGCTTGACTGGTAAATTACTAGAGTGAAATTAATGCTTAAGGATATTGATATACAGTGTGTGGTAGATAGACGTATGATTTGATTTAGTGATTATCATCATTATCCGTGAATTCTTTTACCAATATGTGTTACTAACCATTGCCGGCCTATGATACTTACTCAGTACGCGTGGTTTGTACTGATACTGCACTTGCTACACTTTTTTTGGGGTGTAGATTGTTTCAGGTATTTGATTGATAGCGAGCGGAACGTGCGGTGCCTATCTGGAAGACCTCCTCCCACTTCATTCCGGGACAGAGGTTGAGTCGTAGAATGTAATGGTGATCTGAGTCAATAGTCGCTCTTGTACTAGTCTAGACCAGGTCATGGAAAGTCGGATCGAGTCAGTAAATTGGTATTATTGTAAACATATAGACCTTTATGTTTATTGAATATATAAATGGAATTCCGCTATTTCTTAATTACCTAATGCTTAAAATGGAATGTTTCGTGATTGAGGTGTTATACAAATGAAAGGGTTCGCCTACCAAGATGGGAAGGTAGGTGCCTGCACGGCCCCGAATTGGGTCGTGACAAGATCCAACCTGGAACTCTCCAGTCATAAAAGAATGCAGCTAGTGCAGGTCAGTACAAAACACAGTACTAATAGGTATCATCGGCTGACTAAGTATAGCTAACATAACTCAGACAATAAAGTAGGATAAGCAGATAAATCAACAATTATAAGTCAGACGCAAATCAGAACTAAGTATCCGTCATCACCTAGGTTGAAGCATCTAAACCCAAGTATGCCAAGTCTCAATATATATCCAATCTGAAATCAACAACACAAGTAAAACACCGGATCATCACAATATAAGCCAAGATGCAATGCAATGCAATGATGTAAGAATGCAAATACAATGCAATGCAGTGTACACATGTACTCTAGATGGAAGTATCGACGTCCTGGTAGCACAACCCATGGGGGACCTGTGAAGTCTATGTACTCACTCATCCATGATTTCGGGACGGTCATCGGACATCAGACTCTCACATCACACAATCCACGATTCCGAGACAACCATCGGACTACTCACATCACTCGTACACAATCCACGATTCCGAGACAATCATCGGATATTGGACTACTCATATTACTCTCATGCAAACTGAGCTCAGCTCATCACGGTGTTTCATCAAGTATGAACAATATATCATGAGAGATATAAATGTGTGCGATGTATGAGTCAACATGAATAATCAGATCAATATCATAAGTACCAAACATGGTTACGCCAATATATCATGAAAGACTACAAAGTCATATAAAGACACTATCCCTGAAATCAAATGCCAACAATTGGGGCACCACAATATCATGAACAAGATATCTCAAAAGTCTACAATATCCACTATCACTATGCGGGATCAAGCCCACAACAATAGGACAACTCAATTACAACACAGCGAGGTGGCTAGCCCCAATCAGCTAACAGGGCTCAACCTAATATAGTATCTAACCCAACTTCATACCGGAAGGTTTACATGCTTTCTCCGATAATAAAATCTTAATATATGCTTCGCTACACGAAGTCTTACCAAAGGTAAGCCATAACGTACCTGGATGGCTGAACCGCAAAACACCAACAATCCTCCTTCGCTTTCCCTTTCGCTGAGCCTCAAGATCAAAAAAGTCTAGGCATATTTGAAATCTAGATTAGAAAGCGTGAAGATCGATATCTATATTGCTATCTTTAATATTAGGTCAAAGACCAACCCTAGAATTTGGGAAAACGGGGCCCACAAGGACAAAACGAAAAATTCGGGATTAAAATATCAAATTAAGCACTAGGTGATCCAACCCCAACAACTAAATGCTAAATTAACTCAAGGATCCATCCCATTTCGAATTTCAAGCAAAACCCCCAATTTTGGGTATAAACCCTAACTCTTAGATTCAAGAATCCAACACTAAGACCTCAAATTATGAAAAAAGATCTCGTCTCTCTCCTCCCATGCAAACCCTAGTTTGAAAACCCTAAAATTTCTATAGACACTCCGGCCACTGGCCAGCCGCCACCTCTGGTGGTTGGTCAGCCTCTCTCTCTCCATGACTTCCCTCCTCTCTCTATGTCCAGCAATTCTCAACACTTGAAACTAGCAACTGCTACGAACAATGAGCCAAAATATCTCCATACTCTTATGCATGAAGCTATTGAAACTCCTATGCAGACGTGTGAACCCATCCCTACGAAGAAGGTAGAGATTATATATGGCAAACACGTTGTAAGATGGTCCTCCTCTGAAGTCTTACGAATGGAGATGATTGAAAACCTACAAAATGCCATAGTTGGTAAGTTTTCGTATGGATGGCCTGAGTTAGATGAACTGAGAACTATTATACCTCAACAGTGTGGTTTAAAGGGCAACCGTCGTGTAGGTTTCTTGAGAAATAGACATGTATTAATAAGATGTGATTTAAGAGAAGATTTTATTACTATCTCATCAAAAAGTATTTTTTGGTTGAAATCAAAGGATGGTCATTCTTATCAAATGAGACCTTTGATTTATGATTCTATGTTTAGTATTGTAAAGGAGACTTCAATTGCTATGGCTTGGATCTCGTTTCCAAACCCTCTTCCTACCTTTTTTGTCAAGGAATCTCTATTTACATTGGCTTCAGCCGTGGGCAAACCAATCCAACTTGATGCTGCTACTATCAATAAAACTATGCCAAATAGTGCAAGAGTAAAAGTGCAAGTAGATTTGCTTGCAGATTTGCCTAAGTCTATGTGGATGGAGATTGAAGATGATGTTACAAAGGATATCAGGTCTATTCAAGTTAATATTCAGTATGACTATCTACCAAAGTATTGCACAAAGTGTTTGCTGCAAAGTCATTCAAATGATGATTGTTGGGTGCTTCATCCAGAACTGCTACAAAATGAGGTGGAAGAGAAAGAAGAAGTGGTTCAAAACAATAGAAAGGCTATAGTTGTAGCAGAGGAGCCTGGAACATGCAAACATGGGCACTTCCAACAAAGAAGATATATAGGGTATAGGGGGTGGAAACAGATATGCAACAATATCTACCAAAAGTTTTATCAAGTGGTACTGTGGTAACATATCCTGGAAACAAAGGACAGAACAAGAACAAAGTGATTCCAACTGGGAAGGATGATAGAAACAAAGAAGTTCTTTGTCAAACAAATTTGAGGTCTTGAACCAAGGAGTAGATGATGCTTTTGAAGTTAGTAAGTTGAACAAGGGCAATAAAGAAAACTGTGGAGGATGTGGTAGAAGATGATGTTTACGTAGAGCAAAGGGTTGCAGTTGCAATTGTTGATGATATGAAGGATCATAATCAAGTTAATATTGTGCATGATGGTGTAGAAGCTGCAATTTGGTCTCAGGAAAAAGACCAGGCTAAGAATAGGATCATATCTCTGGAAGAGGGTGAAATTGATGATAATGAAGTTGATAGGGTGCAAAATAATGAAGCTGATAATCAAATTGTAGTAGCTTTTGACAAAACACAACTGATTAATGGTGATCATGTTCAAAAAGATTTTAATAATCAACAGGTGGATGGCAAAGCAGAATTTCAAGAGGATATTGTGGATTATGATTCAAAAGAGGCTCATGACTATAAAAAACAGGAGAACAATGGAGTTTTAGAGAATAACATTGGGGTGTCTGATGATATGCATGAGTCTGCAATGGTGCATGGAAGTACTGATGAAGATCCTGATGTTGTAGGAGGAGTATCTGAACCCATAGACCAACATGGGGGTAAAGATAAAGTTGATCAGAATAAAGGTGGTTTGGAAGTTTTGTATGACCCTGGTGATGAGGTGTATAATTTGGAGGATCAAGTACAAGTTAACAGCATACCAACACTTGTAGATATAGATAGCCAACAACTAGGAGAGCAAGATAGGGGTGCTAGAGATGAAGATGAAGATATTCCTCAAAATTCTGATGTAATTAACAGGCATCATGATACTGAGGAGGTCTCTGAAGTTTTCCAGGATAATCAGATGTTTGAATGTATTCAAGCTGATAATCTGAATGTGAATGAAGTCTCTAATGAGGAAGTTCAAGGTGAGATTGGAAAGTATTCAATTAGCTTAGAGAATGAAGGTAAAATGGTTATTGGTTGCTTTCCAAGTACGAATGTTTCTATGGATCATAAGGCTTCTGCTCAAGATCTAATTCTGAAGGATAATTCAAATGTTGTACCTACACAGAAGAAATCTTCTCCTAACAAAGAATTACATGATCTGGTGTCACATAATCTGCAAGATTTGGAGAATAAATGTTGTTTTATTGATTTGTAAGATGCAATCAGTTCAGATGTCAAGCAAGCTGAGAGTAATCTAATATTGGAGGAGTGTGTAAGATCACATGAGAATTATAACGGTAATAAGAAAGGGAAGAAGGGTAAGCCTGATGCTGAATTGGTGGTTACTAGATTAGCTTCTAAAAGAAACACAGGTGCAAGTAAGAAAACTGAAGAACAACCATCCAGGATTCTGCCAAAGAGGGGTGCAAGTTCTAAGTTAAGTTCCTAATGATGAAGGCATTCTTTTGGAACATAAGATCTGTGAATACTCAGAAGGCTTTTCATAGAGTTCAGATGTTACATAGACATCATAAATTCTTCCTGATAGCATTCATGGAGCCTTTTCAAGATTCTAGACACATTGACAAATATAAAAGGAGATCGGATATGCAGGTGGCTGGCTTTAACTGCAATGGTAAAATCTCATTTTTTGTTAAAGATGGCACTGAGGTGGAAGTATTGATGAACTTTGATCAGCAGGTTACTCTCAAGCTTACTTTCCTTGATAGTGGCAAAATGTTAATCACTACCTTAGTGTATGCAAAGTGTGATGCTGTGGATAGATTGGAACTGTGGGATAATATCTATTCTTTATCAAGAAGAATGAATGCTCCATGGTTGGTAGGTGGGACTTCAATGTCATTTTACATGAAAAAGAGAAGATAGGTGGTTTGCCTGTTCACCAAACTGAGGTTGAGGATTTTGCATTTTGCAAAAACTCTTGTGACCTGCAGGATATTGACTTTAGGGGCAGTCCTTTTACTTGGTGGAATGGTAGAGCTGGGGAAGATTGCATATTCAAAAGATTGGACAGGATTTTAGTCAATAATCAGTTGCAAGAATGGTTTGGTAATCTACAAATGGAGCACCTATCCAGAACTGGATCAGATCATACACCTTTTTTGCTTACAGCAGGAGAACAAGTTCAAAGAATTCTCCAAGCCTTTTAGATTTCTAAAATTTTGGGTAGATCGTGAGTCTTTCCTGCATACGGTGCAGCAACATTGGAGTACTGAGTTTGTGGGAGATGCTTTTATTACTTTCAAGTTGAAAATGAAGAAGATGAAAGCTGCTCTATTAGTATGGAGTAAAGAAACTTTTGGTGATATCTTTAAGCAATTAACTATTAGAGAGGATATTGTTAAGATCCAAGAGCAATTGTTTGAAGAGGATCCCTCTGAAGTTAATAGAATGGTCTTGCAATAAGCTCAAGCTGAATTCAAACGATATATGCATTTTGAAGAAGAGTTTTGGAAACAAAAGGTTGGTGTTAAATGGAAATCAGAAGGAGATAAGAATACAAGGTTTTTTCATAGCTTGGTAAATGGAAGAAGGAAGAGAATGCAACTTAATAGAATACAGAATGATGAAGGTGCATGGTTGGAAGATAGGGATCATATTTTAGCAGCAGCTATAGATTCTTATCAGCAACAATTCTCTTCTGAGCCAACATCATCAGACTACAACATCTTAGAGCATGTGCAGGAAGTTGTTACTCAGGATCATAATGATTTATTATGTTCTATGCCATCTTTGGAGGAAGTGCATAAAGCTGTATTTGAATTAGCAGGTGATAGTGCATGTGGCCCTGATGGTTTATCAAGAATATTCTATCAGAAATGTTGGGACATTGTTGGTGCAGATGTATACAATGTAGTTAGGGCTTTCTTTGATGGTCAAACTCTTCCAAAATCTGTCACTCACACTAACTTGGTGTTACTACCAAAGAAGGAAATTATTAACAATTTCTCTGATCTTAGGCCTATCAGTTTGAGCAACTTCATCAACAAGATCATTACTAGAGTTATTCATGACAGATTGGAATCTATTCTGCCTTCCTTAATCTCTCAGAACCAATCTGGTTTTGTAAAAGGAAGGAATATTATAGAAAATGTGTTACTTACTCAAGAGGTTGTTGCAGATATTAGAAAGAGGGGAAGGCCAGCAAATGTGATCCTCAAACTAGACATGGCAAAGGCATATGATAGGGTCTCTTGGAAGTATTTGATTCGGGTGATGAAGAGGATAGGATTTTAAGATGTGTTTGTGGATATGATTTGGAGAATCCTAGCAAATAATTGGTATTCAATCCTCATTAATGGTCAGGGTACTGGTTTCTTTCATTCTACAAGGGGAGTAAAGAAAGGTGATCCACTATCACCTGCTTTATTCATTTTGGCTGCTGAAGTATTATCAAGAGCTTTAAATAGCTTGTTTGATGAAGGGATGTATAGGGGCTATGGATTGCCTAAATGGAGCTCTAATTTGAATCATTTGTCATATGCTGATGACACAATAGTTTTTGCCTCTGCTGACAAATGGTCACTTTAGAGGATTATGAAGATTCTGCATGAGTATGAAGCTGTTTCTAGTCAAAAGATTAATGTTCATAAGAGCGCTTTCTACATGTATAAGAAAATATCTAGTGAACTGGTGCATGAAGTCCAACAGATCAAAGGATTCTCAAGAGGTGAATTTCCTTTTACCTACCTTGGATGTCCAGTGTTTCATGCAAGAAAACAGAAGATATTCTACAGAGATGTGATGAAGAAAGTTAGAGATAAATTTCAAGCATGGAAAGGAAAATTATTGTCATTTGGTGGAAAAGCTATACTGATTAACAGTGTGCTGGAAAGCATTCCTGTATATCTGTTATCAGTAATGGTTCCTCCCAAATGTGTCATCAAAGAGTTGCATAAAATGTTTAATAGATTTTTCTGGCAAATAAAGGAAGATGGTAAATGTAAACATTGGTCTGAATGGAACAAATTGTGTTATCCCAAAGCGGAAGGTGGTTTAGGATTCAGATCATTGAATGATATTTCAAAAGCTCTTTTCTCAATGCTTTGGTGGAGATTTAGAACAAGTAACTCTTTATGGTCTAACTTTATGTGGAATAAATACTGTAAGAAGGCTAGACCAACTCTTGTTCAATGGACGAGTGGTACTCAGACATGGAAGTATATGTTAGAAGCTAGGACTGATATGAAGCATCATATCTGGTGGGAGCCTCATCAAGGTTCTATATCGATATAGTATGATAACTGGTTGAAGATAGGTGCTTTGAAAGACCAACCTCAGTTTCAAACTTACAAGGATGACATCGTAGAAAATCTAGCAGAAATAATGGAAGGAGATCATTGGGATATTACAAAAGTACAACATTTGTTTTCTGATGAAATGGTGCAGATTATCAATAGTAAGATTGGAAACCTGATTGAACCTCAGGAAATTGACAAACCTCATTGGATGCTTACTAGTACTGGTAAATTCACAGTAAGTAGTGCATGGGAGTACATAAGGCAAAAAAGGCAGGTTTCCTCTTATTGTTCAAGGTTTTGGATCAAAGGTATGCCCTTTAAAATATCTCTTCTTATTTGGAGAGTTTGGTTTTACAAGTTACCTGTTGATGAGGTATTGCAAAGGATGCATATTTCTATAGCTTCAAGATGCTGTTGTTGTTACAATCATCAAGAAATAATGGATCATTTATTTTTAACTGGTCTATTTGCTTTGAAAGTTTGGAAGTATTATTGTGATGCAGCTAGAATTTCAGGACCTCTAATTCAGGTTAAACATGCAATCCTGAAATGGTGGAACACTCCTGTTAAAGCTAATTTGAAGACCTTATATCAAGCAGTTCCAGCTTTCATTTTGTGGCAACTTTGGAAGGGTAGAAATACAAGGAGGCATGGAGGTACTATCACTGTGAACAAGGTTATCTATGAGATCAACAGAGGTATATTGTTATTGGCACAAAGACTATTTCCTGGTATGAAGCAGTTTCCAAAAAGGTGGCCTTTCTTTGTGCAATATTTAGGGAACCTCAGAATGACAGTTATTCACAAAGAAGTAACCTGGTTACCACCAGAAGGGGGAAATACAAGTGCAACACTGATGGTGCCTCAAGGGGTAATCCAGGCCCAAGTTTAGCAGCTTTCTGCATTAGAGATCATAATGGAGATTTAGTGTATGCAGCAGGGAAAATATTGGAGGATACTACTAATATAATAGCTGAAGTAGGTGCAATTGGAGATGGAATACAATATTGTGTAGAGCATTAGCTATTACCTTTGGTAGTAGAAACTGATTCTTTAACAATGCAGAAGATATTAGATGGAATATGGGAAGTGCCATGGAGGATATCATTGGTAGTTCAAAGAATTCAAAGGCTGAGAAAAGGAAAGCAGATTGGTGTGGATTATGTGCTAAGATAAGGAAACAACCTGGCAGATTTTTTCACTAACCTTGTTTTTGATTTTGCAGGTACCATGCAGTTTTATAATTTCCAGGAAGTTCCATCAACAGGTAGAAAGATATTCAACTTGGAAAAAACTCAAACTCCAAACATTAGAATAAGAACAAAGGATCAGTTTTGAAAACTTAGGGAGGGAATAAACTGAATATAGTGCAGTCTTCAGTGTGTGGTATTAATGTTATGTTCAATCTACTGAAGGACGTACTATATCTAGTTGGTTGTTTATTATACTGATATTGGATTGATTTGGAGTTTGAAAGATGGATCATTACTACTACAATGGATACAAGAAGTGCTACACATAAGGTATATCACTAGACAAGGTGCAATCATCTTGATGGATTAGTATGCAGGAGGAATTCTCAGCAGTCTATGCAGACCTGTGCTGATCTGTGAGTTGGTTTCTATGGTGAAGCTGTGCAAGTCCTACAAAATCTATCTTGGAACAGGGCTTATTATAACCAAAAGCACAGAAGTTCTACTTCATGAGTTCTTGATTCATTCCATCTGTGAGACCTGTAGATGTGAAAAATGGGTGCAAGACAAGGCCTTGGAACTAGTTGGTTTTCTTCTTGTGGTATTATTAGGATTAACATAGTTTTGGCATTTCTATTTTCTTAGATTTTTTCTTTTCCTTCTGTCCTTGCTTGTACAGTTTGATTTTTTTAATAAACTTCCACCTTTTATGGTGGCTTTAATTAAAAAAATAAAAAGAATCCAATACTAATAATGGAAGATATATGATTAACAACCTTAGATACATCATAATCTAGCATAAACCCAATCAATTTCATCATTAATAAGCCTAGATAGAAAATCTATCAAAACCGACTTTTAATCTTCCATTACTAAGGGACTAACAAGGAAAGAGGAATTCTACGATGATTAGGAACAATGAAATAGCAAGAAGGTTAGGAGAACTTACCACCAAGAATCTTCACCAATAATCCCCAAGAGTTGCTCCCAATATTAGCCACTTTCGGAATAACAATGAATGAAAAGACTTGGGGTTTTATATCATTAAATACCCTAGGCACTGCTGTTGACACCTAATTTTCACCGCATAAGACGCGTATTTTAATTTTTAAATTCCCGAGTCAAAGGTAGAGCAAGAATGCACCCTCAGAAAATTAAAATTTCAAAATTCCGAGAAAATTGCAAAAATTGACGTTTAATTATTATTCTGTAAAAAATTGATAATTGCAAGAAATTACGAGTTATTTACTTTCACAAACATGTTTTGAAAAGAAAATATGTATCCCGCTCCGTTTAACTCGGGAAAATTGATAATTAAAGACGACGTATGAGTTACAGCTCATTCTGATCACATTTTTCACATTTTTAAATATTCTCCGGAACTATATCAACATTAGGCTTGTTTTGAAGCTAATATTTTAAATTTGCAAGTTTTAAATGTTACACCTCGTAGTTTTGTACATTGAGATTCGTTAGGTGTTAGTTGCTCAATTGTAGACACTGGAGATATTTCCTAGGATATATGAGATTATATGTGTGCCTATCTTATGGTTATGGAGGTTTAAGTTCATGTAATAGGTCATGGAAGGATTGGAGAACAAGTTAAACAAGGAAACTAAGTTGTTGGAATTTTGGAGAAAGGATAGGCAAGATTTCGTACGATAATTTTGAGCCAATTTGGGGAAAGGATATCTTTTAGAAAATGAAGAGCTTTGAAGTAAATTAAAAGCCTAAAATGACCTTCATGAAGTCTAGTTTCCAATGCAACAAACCGCTCATCGATATGATATCAGAGCAGAGAATTATGGACATTACAACTCAGGCGGGCAGAGCATAAATGCGCAGCTACAGTGCGTGGAAAGTTCTAGGTCGATGCAAACCGACCCTAGAACAATATAAAAAGGGGATTTACCCCTAATTTTCATTCAACCACCTCTCCAAACCTTCTTTAACCCCCTAGAACATTCTCCCAAATTCCTCCATAAATTTTTAACCCAAATCAAGTGAAGCCCCGGGATTTAGGCTCGGGAAGCATATAAGGTCTTGTAGTTCTTGTTCTAAAAAATGAATCTCGACGAATCAAAGGAGGCCGCCGAAGATAAATAAGATTTCAAGCTCTACCAACCTTGATTGAAGTAAGGATATTCTTTACTATGGATATTATGAATTGTATCATGGAAATTTAGTTGTTAAAGCTTCGTAAAGTCTAGTGATTGGTTGAGAAATTGGGGGAAACATTGTGTGGGATGTTTTATTGAGCATATTGGTGTTGATGATGATGTTGTTAATATTGGTACTGCTATTGTTATTTTTTTGTTAGTATTATGATTTCGGGCTAGGGATATAAACAGGGGAGATGTTGCTCTAATTCCGGCAGATTCTAAGAGGATTTAATTTGAAGGCTTAAGACAAGCATATGACGATAAGCCTAACAATAGTATGAATTCTCTTGAATGTAGATTTACGAGCTTGGGAAGATAAGCTTTGAGTAGTTATGGAGACCCAAAAGTTATGTTAAGGCTATCCCCTTTCTTTCTAAAGGCACGATTCTTTTCTTATGAATCTCCACATGTTTCCATAAAATCCATGATTCTCGAAGTTCTTGTGATGACAAAGATAGATGTTTTCTATGATGATAATGATGATGATTGTCACACCCCAACCTTCGTCGGATTTGATGACGGCACCCGACTTATCTCGCAATTCAAGCGATTTTAAACGTCAACTCCAATTTTTTTTTTTTAAAACAAGAATTGAAACTTTTAAATGAAATATCAAAATCGACACGTAGCTCGAGGCATCTCAAAACATGATATATATATATACGACATAAAACAAGGCGAGCCATAATATATGGCCTCCGCCATTTTATGATAGCAACAAAATAATGGCCGTGTCATGGCCAAAACGATAGGCCGTGACTCATGACTCCCACACACATTCGCAGACTTCTAAAGAGTAAGACACACAATAAACATAAAATTATACCAAAAACGGATAGCACACAAAAGCAAATGGAGCACGGCAGGCTCCCGATGGTGACTTCCTCAAATATATGCATTCCCCTACGCGTCCACAAACACACGCGGGCATGAAACGAGAACCCCGAAGAGAGGGGGGTCGATGACGGAATATATCCGAATATGTAAAAAATCATAAAGCAAGAAATAGGAGAGTTCAACGATAACCAAGTTTAAATTACATCGATGTAAAAATACAACGAAGCAAGTTTAGATTACCAATGAACTAAATATTTAAATAAAATAGTCCCTTCGGACGGCCGTAGATGGCCTAAACGGGCAATAATAATGGTGGCCCCTTCGGGCGAAACCGCTTCCGGCATAATGATAATGATGATAATAATAATAATAATAATAATAATAATAATAATAATAATAATAAGTAATAGTAATACTAATATTAATCCTTCGGGTGTATGGTTCCGACATACGTCTATAATCACATGCCGGTTCGAAATCAAAATGATGGCCCCTTCGGGCATGCCGGTCAACATATCTACCCTGGCCCCATCGGACATGCCGGCCCCGACATAATCCCTAGCGTGGTCGCCCCCGACCTTGCGCGCCACAATCATAACAGCATATCCCCGTCGGGCATGCCACTCGCGACATAATACATCAAATAGCCATAGGGCATATTAATAATAGTAATAATAAGAATAAAATATCGCACCCCCGCGGAGTGGTTTCAAAAAAAAGTTTTATAAATATCACTGGCCCGGGCTTCGAATGGTTTTGTACGCATCCCCCGCCGAGTGGTTTTAGAAAAGCCCTAAAAAAATAATATATCACACCCTTTCGAGTGGTTTTAAGAAAGCGTAGAAAATAATATATCACAGATCTTCGGAGTGGTTTATGGAAGTTTCAAGGATGTCGATTACATTACCAGAAATAACGTTTAAACATTTTTCCCAACATAGTTTATAGCATTCTAGTTCAATATTTAAATGAATAGTGCTCAATTTAGAACGAGTTTCGATAAAAAAAACCCCCGAGGACAAATCAAAATTAAAGCCTAGTATACCTAGGACATTAGCCAAAAGAAGGTCAAGGAATAGCTTTACATACCTTACGGACGTCTTATGCTCATTAATCTCCAATCCCGTTTCGGAAAATCGCAAGCATCTTACAAGTTTTCATGAGAGTTAACATTTCAATCTTGGTTTCTATTTGGCTACCGAAATTTCGTGGATTCCCCTATACATATAGTCCCCGAGATTCAACTTCAAGCCAAATACAATCAACAACAACCCAACAACAAATCCGGAATTTAATACCTTTTTCGCCAAACTATCCAAAGAGTCAACAACCATACTAACAATTTCCATTTTCAAGTTCCATAAGTTAACCATATGCTAACTCATTTTAGTACACTACTTCCTCCAAAACCTTCCAATTCCAATAAAACAATAATGAGCCTTACAATATATTTTTCAACAACAATCAACATATTAGATAAAACTTGTTCACCCATCAACAAGATCACAAACTCACATGACAGTCTTCCTTTTACATAAAGCACAACTTCCAAACTACTTCCATATTCATATATGTTTCCATCTTCCATTTCATCACAATCATCATGATTTGCATCTTAACAATTTCATTTCTATGATTTCAACATAAAACTAGAATAAATCATACAAACTTTCCTACAAACCATAACTAGTCCAAAATTTTTCTTGCCAACTTGAACCATTCTCCACATTATCATTTTCCCAAATTCATTAAAGACAATCATAATTAACGTAAACAATCCATTTCATGCATAGTGACATCACACACGGCCAGAACACACATTCACTTACACGACATATAACACACACACACACAAACTTGAATTCTATGCTTTCCATTTACAATTTTAATCATCACAACACACTCACATCTTCCAAACATAAAAGGATATTCCTTCTATCTCACCACACGGCCATAGGCCAATTTTCAACTTTTTTAATCCAACTTTCTTTCTCCAAACCAATTATACAACGTCTACAATCATCAACATAAAAATTCAAGAACAAGATTACACACTCAAGAATGTAGGCTCCAAGATTTACATTTTTTTTTCTTCTTCCTTTTCTCCATAGCAAACTTCCATCCTTCTTTTTCTTTCTCAATTTTTTTGAAGTTTCTATGGTTATTCATGCATGTTTATCTCTTATATTAGTAAAGGATGAATTCATGTGACACTTCCACATGCATGGGCCTTCCTCAAGTTGTCCAACAAAGGCCGGCCAGGCTCAATCTTCTTTGGGCTCCAATTTTTCCCTTTTTTTTTTGGCCCAATAATTTATAATCCTTGTTTTACAATTCCCGAACAAGATTTTTGAGGGTGGAATTCCAATTTTGCCCTTAACCCGAAATGGTGCTTCCGATGTATTTACACCCGTATCTCCATTTGTTTCTCATTCACATATTAAAAGAAATTCTAGGGGAACATGACCTTATTATATATTATTTCCACATGGGAAATTAGCAAAAACGCCGGATGTAACAATGACGATCCCATTGTGGCGATTCCAAAGCTTATGGATTTGATGCTTTAATTTTTCAATTATCTTATTTTCTTGATTTTATTCATTTTTTGATCTCACCTTATGTTGACTAATGTTCCAAAAGGTGAGATATAGCGATAACGATGATTCTATAATGACACATCAATATTTCCGACTTGAACATCACTGCACATAAGTAGAATCCTTATTTAAAACTCTCAATTACCATTTATATATATATATATATATGACTTTTTCGAATACGCACAAAATGCGGGGTATAACAGGCCGGGTACGGATACTACCGAGCTTATATGGCCGGGTACCGATATTACCAAGTCCTATTATGGCCGGGTATCGATATTACCGAGTCCTATTATGGCCAAGTACCGATATTACCGAGTCCTATTATGGTCGGGTACTGATATTACCAAGCCTTACTATAGCTAAGTGCCGATATTTTATAGATATGCATGTGGATATATGAAACGTTTCTTCTAGAAAAAGGTTAAGTGAGCATGATGAGTGTCTTAAAGGGTATCATGAGGTATAAACGGTTCGTTTATCTTACGCTATTCGTCATGCTTTTATCATGTTACTATTCATGCCTTACATACTCAGTACATTGTTCGTACTGACGTCCTTTCCTGTGGATACTGCGTTTATGCCCGCAGGTAGACAGATCTGATCCTTAGGAGCTTCATCAGCAGAGTCTCAGAAGCGCTCCATTTGCTTCGAAGTTGCAGTTTGTTGGTATTACATCTTTTGTGTATATACTTGGCATGGCGGTGTCCTGTCCTGTCTTTATGGATTCCTGTATGCTATGTAGAGGCTCGTAGACATGTGTGGATAGTTAGAAGTTTCATAACCTTACCAGTTCATATTATTGTATAATATTTTTACAGCCTTGTTGGCTTGTGTCTATGAGCATAGTTGTTGTTGATTATATAGAGATCTGCCATTATCTTATGATATATGCTCTTACACAGTATGACACCCATGAGCTGGCTTTGTGTCCCACCTAGAAATGATTACCAGATGTTGGTTCAGAGGTGCCCGGTAAATTAGCTCTGAGTGCCCGTCATGGCCCTTCGGTTAAGTCTTGACAAAAATGGATCATGAGGTATAAACGGTTCTTTATCTTACGCTATTCTTCATGCTTTTATCATGTTACTATTCATGCCTTCCATACTCAGTACATTGTTCATATTGACGTCTTTTCCTGTGGACGCTGCTGCGTTCATGCCCGCAGGTAGATAGGTAGATGGATCTGATCCTTAGGAGCTTCATCAACGGAGTCTCGGAAGCGCTCCATTTGCTTCGGAGCTACAGTTTGTTGGTATTACATCTTTTGTGTATATACTTGGCATGGAAAAGTCCTTCCCCGTCTTTATGGATTCCTATATGCTATGTAGAGGCTCCTAGACATGTGTGGATAGTTAGAAGTTTCATAACCTTACCAGTTCATATTATTGTATAATATTTTGGAAGCCTTTTTGGCTTGTGTCTATGAGCATAGTTGTTGTTGATTGTATAGAGATGTGCCATTATCTTGTGATATATGATCTTACAGAGTATGACACCCATAAGCTAGCTTTGTGTCCCACCTAGAAACTATTATAGGATGTATGTTCAGAGGTGCTCCGTAGATTAGCACCGGGTGCCCGTCATGGCCCTTCAGTTGGGTCGTGACAAAAGTGATATCAGAGCAGTTCGTCCTAGGGTATGTCTACGAGCCGTGTCCAGTAGAGTCTTATTTATGGGTGTGAAGCGTGCCACACTTATAAACAGGAGGCGGCGGGGCATTTAGAAATGATTGACCTTTCTCATCTTAGATCGTGCGATAGAGCTATGTTATCATGATTCCCTTTTTCCTAATCGTGTGTTATGGTTTCAGTGATGCCTATGAGGAGAAAAGCAATAGCGACACAAAAGGGCAAGACAACGGCTAGAAGGAGGACTAAGCGGGCGCCGCCGGTAGATATAGAGGAGGGTGAGTCTCAGAATGAGGTTCCATCTCGAACCTCTTATACTCCACCCGTTTCGAGAGGCACGGCGGTCTTCGGCTCCGGCTCCAATACCCCCGCCCTCCTTCAGATGCCTCCGTTTAGGAGATGCGAGAGGCTATCCAATTGCTGACTCAGTTAGTCGCCGCTCAGGCTCAGCGGCAGGGTGCGGGTCATGGTGATATAGCGGTCAGTGCAAGAGCCCATGATTTTATTAGCATGAACTCTCCCGAATTCTTTGGGTCAAAATCGGATGAGGACCCGCAGAGCTTTATAGACGAAAAATCAAGAACCTTGTGGATAATGCATGCTTCAGATGTGGAGCCAGTAGAGTTGGTCTCCTATAGATTACGGGATGTTGCGGTTCATTGGTATACGGTTTGGATCTCTTCTAGAGGAGTCAATGCTCCTCCACCAGTATGGCAAGAGTTTGTGGATGTTTTCCTCTGACATTATTTTCCACCGGAGGTTCGACGGGCACGAGCTGACAGATTCTTGAATCTTAGGCAGGGGAATATGAGCGTTCGAGAGTATAGCCTCCGCTTTAATTCTTTGTCTAGGTATGCCGCAGCCATGGTAGCTAATATGGGAGACCGTGTACATCGATTTGTGAGTGGTTGGGGCCGCATTTGATTAAGGAGTGCTTGACGGCCTCACTCTAGGAAGGAATGGATACCTCTCGTATTCAGGCCCATGCCCAAAATTTTGAAGAACGACAGCCGCAAATGGGTGAGCATGATTCTGATAAAGGGCATAGTAAGAAGGCCAGATCTTCACGTGCCGTCAGTGAGTTCAGAGGGGGTCAGAGGCGACAACATTCTAGGCACTCAGGCCATTCAGTGGCTAGTGCACCTCCTCGATTTGTAGGCAAGAGATTTGATCGTCTTAATTATTCACGGACGGTCGCAGCTCTGTAGTTTCGGGGTTCCAGACGAGGTGAATCCGGGCCAGACGAGACCGCCCCCACACGGTGCAAATCAACGTGGTAAGCCACATTTTGGACCATGCCGCTTGGGTTTGGAAATGTTATATCCCGCGCATAATCGGAAAATTCGAAACAATTGTGATTTATGAGAAAGGAGGCCATGTTTGAATTTCCTAGTAAGTGTATGGCAATTATGGAGATTTGTATGTGAAAACGCCGGAGAGACCTAAGGGCAAAATTGGAATTTTGGAAATTTGTTTCGGAAATTTTGAAATAAAATTCTAGCTTATCGGGCCAAGAAGACAATAAGCAAATGAGACCCAAAATTTGAAGCGGGTGGCCGGCCAACTAAGGCCCAAGCCCACCCCAATTAATAAATTTTCCATGTGCCAAATATGTGGCCACTTAAGGGATAAATATATAGGAATCCCTCTCTAGAATTTTTCAAGAGAAGTCAAAAGAAATCAAGAGAAAAAAAAAA